>NW_026623284.1:485378-489093 GCF_030028575.1 Malurus melanocephalus
GTTTATGCAATAAGAAAAATTTGTAAAGCTTTGTTTTCTTCTTTTGAGAGAGTCTGGTCATACTAAATCTATTCTGATCAAGAATCTGCTGGTCAGGGAGGACAGTGACAACCAATGTTGACAATTGTTGATACAAAATCAAAATGACAGAGTGGGTTATGTGATCAATAAGAGATAAGGAATGGCTGGGAAGCTACTGAGCACGAGGTACTTGATTAAAAGTGGCTTTTATATTAATTCAAGTCAAAATGGTACACTAGACAAATTTGGCTTAATGTGCTCAAGTTAAGCAGCAACAAGAGAAACAAGTCACCATTTGAGAAGCAAAAGTGATGGTTTTATGCTAAATAACCTGATAAAAACAAAACAACTMTTTTTCTTGCTCTCTACACTATTAATATGCTGAATTGTCCCCACAAATAGCACTTGTCAGTCAGTGGCTCTTACAAGGCATCAAATGCCTGGTAATATCAACTTCTGCTCTAAAAGGTGGTTTTGCATTAGTGCCAATGTAAGATTCTGTGTTTAATGCTTCTCAGTGGTTTCCAAATGAAATGGACTCAGGAACTGAGTTATTTTCCTATGGGACTACTCCAGTCAAACACACTCTCCTGAAGGCRACAAAAGAAAAGCAAAAAACCGTAAAGTGTGTGGCTGACGCAGTCACAGACCATTCTGCAGAATTAAATGAACTCTTTACACCTCAGTAGATCCTCCTGCAGGAGTCTCAGACGCCACAGAAGTAAAACAGCCCTCCCCTGAGAGAGCACAATATTCTGGACTCCAGATAAATTCAAGTATCAGTCTGATGAGAGAGTCAAATAAAAAAATCCAAGAGCAATTCAATCCTTCATAAACAATGCTGGAAGTTTTGAATTCCCCAAAACCAACATCCCAGAGTATCTGCTGTTCTTTCCATGGCCATGTCTGCTCACCATGGATTTGGCAAAGCCAGCTGTTTGCATGCCGAGGTGACACCCATGGGGTTACACATCTGCTCTCTTAGGATGCTCTTTGGGGCTGAAGGTGGTGGTGCCTGGTCACAGCCTGGGTGACCTTCATAGGTGCCAAGAGCTGTCTCTGGCAAAGCCTGGCATTCACCAGGGTATTCATCATGTGGAATATTATATTTATCTCACATGCAGACAAATGCAAAAACTTCCAGTGTCTTTCTTCCAGGCACAAAGGAACACCTGCCTAAAATGTTATGCCTTGCCTTCATCTTTACCTCCATTCCCTTTTCCCCTTCCTGCCTTTCCTCACCCTTTCCTTCTTAATTATTGTCATAGCTCACCTCCTACATCAAACCCTGTGGCCTAAAGGTTGTGTCAGTGGCAAAATTTCAGGTGTGTCCAAGCCACCTCCACAGACACGATATTCCACGGCGTTCCATCTTGTAGATTATTTAATGTGTTATTTGAGGTAAAAGCTGGAAATATCAAACTAATTTTGTAGAAATGACAGAAGTTTTTCAGCCTTAACTGCTCCCAGGAGCATTTTTGTTTTAATGCTGTTGGTTCCAACATCTTTGCACAGGTATAAATTCTCGGAGTAAAGAAAGAGACTCGGATGCAAACGCACACAAAGAATCAAATGTGCAGTTTGTTAACTCTTGCTGCAGAGTTGTCCTGGCCACARCAGTGACTAAGTGCATTTGTTACCAAAACCAGACAACCTCCTTGAAATAAGCATAGGAAGCCACAAATCTATGGATAAGAATGTGCCATTTTTTAAAATAATTTTCTCTTCAGAAATGAATCTAAACCAGTTTCTGCAGTGGTGTTCATTGCAGTTTAAATGATTCATGTACTAGCTTACTTTACAGTTTGCATGTGATGCATTTTAATTTTTAATTTAAATACAAAAATCTCCTGGCAAGGTACTAATGGTGGATAGGAAGGGAATACAATCAGGATTTGAGGARCTGTTGCCCAATCACAGCTTCCATAAAACCCACTTGTAGTGGAACACTGAAAGTATTTCCCCACCACCACCATAAACACWGGATTATATGCACAATGATTTCAGAAAGGACTTGAATAAGTCCAAGACTAAGAGATATTTTTAAATTATCTCTTCAGTACGTTTCATTTACAGTTCATTTTTATAGGTAGAATGTTTTCTTGGTAAACTGAGTGAAGTCTCACTTAATTCTGGATTTGTTTTATAAGATAAAAATAAAATMATTTCTTCCRACAAGGACCTTATTTGACATTTTGCTGAGTATTAACAGGCTAGTAAGATACAATTTGCCAGACTTGTCATAATAGAGGTATAAAATGCAAATGTTTCTAGCAAGCTGTCAGTCAGAGAATTATGCTTGTTCAAATAACTTATATTTGAGTTAATAATTTTCCTAATTTCACATGAACAGATGTTATTGCAATGTATTAATTAAAGATAAACATAAATAAACATTTYTATGAAGGATATTTCATGAATAATACTCTATTTCCAGTTACTGCATAGCATTCCCTCACATCTAGTATAACATAAGAAATGCATTCCACATTCATTAGGTGCTCTGAGCCCAAGGGCCCGGTATTTATGAATGCTGTATTTCATGTTTATCTCAGTAGCATACAAGTATTTGTACTGCTCAAGGCTGATGAGATTCTCCCAAGCCCCTGCCTAAGTTACTCTCTATCACATCTGCAGAGAAGCTCTGTGACAGAAATCATGATCTGCTGCGGGTCGATTACATTCACATGACAACATAACTCTCCTGAATGGGTCAATTAGAGCAAATGCTGCCAGCCAGCCACCCTACAAATGTGGGATGGTTATCTCTTAATGACTGCTTTCCCTAAAATTCTGAAGGCCGTGGTAATTTGCTGCGCATACATTAAAGAAAACAAAAACAAAACAGCAGAAGYGYTTCTTSCTGTTGCTCAGAGATCAGGTGCTCTCCCAGAAGATGTGATAAAAGGCAGACCTCCTCTCCATCAAAGCTTCCCAACATTCCACAGCTGAGGGCACGCTTTGGCTGCAGGTTGGTTCCAAATTCCCAGACCCATGACCTTGAATATAGACAGTAACTGTTGATTTTCTGTCAGGTATTTATAAATGCCAGGTGTCTTTTAACCTATAAAGCACAATAGAGCAGACACAATCTTAGCTTGGACTTCACAAACAGAACAAAAGGGGTGATAATTTAAAAAAATTCATGCCAAGCCTTCTCTTTAGATTTGGCCATTCCTTGTGCTTTTCTGTGAAGTCCACAGCCCAGTCCCTGCATCCTAGACCCACCTTCCTTCACTGCCCAGAGCTGAATGAAATGTTTGCAGGAGATAAATTTGGGAGCCATGAAACTCTTTTCTGGCARATGATCAACAGCTACAAAAATGAAATGTTGTCTAGAGACACAGAATAACATCCAGTGTTGATTTGAAGGCTGCAAGAGAAAGCAAAGATACCACTTCCTCTGTTAACTTATTACATTTCTTAGTTTCTTGATCACCCAGATCCACATCTGTCTGTCAGCTGGCCATGAAAGAAACCATTGTTAAGAAATGGAGATGTCAGGGCTGTTTGCAGACAGATGAAGCCTAGATATGTCTACAAACACTGTGGAATGAATATATATATATATATATATATATATACATATATATATATATATGTGTATACACATATATATATATACATGTATGTTATACATTGGTTTCTCCTCTCCTCTCCTCTCCTCTCCTCTCCTCTCCTCTCCTCTCCTCTC
>NW_026623284.1:489218-498717 GCF_030028575.1 Malurus melanocephalus
CTTTCTGCTGAAGTCTTCTGTACTAATAATGCAACACAAAAGGGTTTTTAAATCTCCTTTAAATTTAACTGAGCTTAAACTGGGAGCAACAGAAACAGTCCTACTGAAACTGGTTACAATTTCTGCACATGCAATTACTCACACACGAGGCACATTTATTTTTTAATGACAATTTTACCCAGACATCTAYAACAAAACCTCTGCTTAAATGGGAAAAATCAGGAGGTACTCCCAGCTGAATGAGTTTTCGGTGTTTTCACAGAGCTGTTCTTGGAAATAAAGCCTGTTTCGCGAGAAACTGTTCCCAGGACTGAGGCTGATATTTGTTTTGTTGTATTTATGTCATGAGAGCTCTCTAATGCGAAAAGATGTACGGTCTAAGTATCTACATAATGGCTTGCCTCCAAAAGGGCCATTACTGGCTGTAAAATAAATAGTACTCATTTAATTCCTTTTGTAAATATACACAGTTTGGAGACAATAATAACACAGAGAAAATAAATTAAACCACAGAAAACCACTGCATCCAAATGAGTTTATGAAACCAAGGGAAAAAAAGCAACCACAAGTTAATGGAAGAGTATCTTGTGGCGAAGGTCCCCAGCTCAGCAAACTGTTTAAGCATATGTTTAAGGGAAGAAATGGTCCTGGGTAAATTGCTAAATGAAGGCTTTGGTTATGTATAGACGTTTGATACAACAAAAATAGACTACAACCTCAACCAAGCTGAATTTGGAATGTTTAAACCTCACAAAACCGACTGKATGGTCCCCTATTTGATAATCTAAGAAACCCCTCCATTCATTTGGCGAGACCCCCACGGAAGGAGTCCACAGTGGGTCAGTTTTACTCACCGTGGCCAGACTTTCCAGGGGATCAGTTTCTCGGGCAGCAGCCTCTGTCCAGCACCCATCCCTTTGTTCATGGTTCAATTTAWGACTTTGTATTTGCTGTGGCAAAAGACACATGGCTTGGCCAAGCTCAGTTTGCCAATCAATTCAGATCATTCCATCTCCATCACGCTCCTCTCATTATTTACCACTCCCCCAATATCATTGTCATCACCTTGCTTTATCAGATAGGATTGGATTCAAAGCATTGACAGAACTGTTAAATAGCAATTTTAACTAGCAGATCGCCTGTCCAGTAATGATCTCTAATTTACAGGAATGTTTTCAGTTCCTCCCGTTARCAGCTTTTAATCAATTTAATGCTTCCATGTTGATTTTCTATTTTTCTGTGTGGGACTAAGGTAAATGTTTTAGCAAAGCCTAAGTCCATCAAAGGAATATTGTTTCCCTTATCAGCACAGTTTGTAAAGCCRTCAAGTAAAGTTATCTACTTTTGTTTGACAAGATCTACTGTTAATAATCTTAGGGAGATTAGCATTAATTACATTACTCTGTTTTAATCCTATATTGGTCAAATCCCAGATTGACTGTTCCATTATCTTCTCTGGAATCAATGTCATACAGAAAGAACTGTAATTACCCAATTCATACTATTTATCTTTTTAAAACATCAGTGTATTTACTTCCCTGCAGCTTCATGGCCTTGCTAACCATCAGTTTTAAGGAATTTAAGAGTACTTAAACTGGTTCTTTTAAAATTCTTGAGTTCAGGTTATCCCCTTCTGCTCTTTTACAACCATTAACTCCTTAGGCGTTGCAACAAGGGAAACACTCAGGCAGAGGGAGAGCCACCCATCCAAACATGGGGAATCCATAGCTACCACTGGTATCAAATTCTTGCAGGGAAAGAGCCTTTCTCGCCATGGCACAAATCTCTATTCAGTTTGATGTATGGAYCAATCTATAGCCTGCTCAAGAGAAAGGCACATTTCCCAGTTCAGGGGGAAATTTTGGCTGAAATGGAACTGTTGGAGGACACTGTGAAATCCAGGATGTGCAATTCAGGAGTATCTGAAGGATCAGACTGACAAACTCCTTTTAGGGGTGATTAGGAGGCAAGTACATTGAGATCCTCACTGGGCACAGTTAAGGGATCTAGGATTTTTTTGTCTCTACTCCAGCACAGTTTTCTTACTATACAGGAAACAGCGTGGCTCCAGGCACTGGAATTTCATCTACAGTTATACTGAGGCTACTTTATTTTGCATTTTTCTTATTTCAGGTTTTTTTTGAGATTTTGGTTTGGTGGATTTTTGGTTTTGTTTTTTTGTTTTTTGTTTTTTTTGGTGTTAGCACTATAATGTGATTCAAACAACTTTTTATTTGTCTTTTTAAACAATCTTGTTAAAACAGGAACAGCAAAAAAAGATTAATCCCTCATCTCTACTAAATCATGTCCCAATGCTTCAGGAAAAAGTTTTCAAGAAAGACTGAGAGCAAAAAGCTGGATTTATGTTGTTTTAATGACATTACTGCCAAATCAGTCACCTGCTAAATTTGACTCACTGTATTAATTGTTGAGTTAGTGGGAAAACCACATTATACTTAATGAATACTAAGCATGATTAAGTATTAATTAGCAGAACATAAAGGGTTTGATTTTAAAATTAAATCTTTTTATTTATCTTTAGAAACAAATGTTTTTGACAGCCCCTTAATTTTTGCTTTGTATTTATTAAACACAGACTTTACAAATTATTTTTTCCCTTGGCCTTGCTCAAGTTGTGTTTGGCTGTGTACAACTTACTTTTTTCTAACTTTGGGAAGAGGCCTGTGTTCAGCACCCAATTTAGCACAATGTACGTAGGTACATTCAGATAAACCAGGGGATTTAGGCTCTTTGTTTCCACAGCATCCAGATGGCAGATTCAGAGTGGCTGACAGTGAACCTGTCCCTTGCTTTGGACAACAGGCTGGATAAAGTAATACAATATAGCTCCCCATTACTGTTCAGGCTCCCACTCCTGACACCCCGGTTGGTAAGAGGCAGGAAAGTCACAATTTGTTACACATACACCCACAGCATCACGTCTGAAGAATTAAATAATTAAAAACATSACTACCACAAGCTGAAAAATGAAGGATTGAATTAAATACTTCCAATAGAACCCCTTCTTCTCCCAAATCCCAAACTCCCTGCATTACACTGCAAACAGAGGAGAGCAAATCAACTCAAAGGACTTTCTGCCTGTAAGACAAAATGGAAAAAAACAACTTTATTTAAAGGTTTCAGTGAAATATGTGTTGTTTTGCTGCTGTTCTTGTTTGCTTTTGTTTGTGGTTTTTATAATATGTCTCAAAGGTTTTGCAAACTCTAAAGTATGAGATGACTTCACAGTGAAAAATGATGCATTCAGAAAATGACTAAAGTAGAATGTTTTCTGTTTTCAGTCTCTTTCCTTAGGTTGGCAGGAGTAGCCCGTGTGTGATAGGGAGAGACAGAGAGGGTAAGAAGATTTAATTTGCTTTGAGCAAAATGTTGTTGAAGATGACAGATATCCATTGCTCTTGGGTTTAATATATATTTGGGAAMATTTTTACAGAATATCATAATAATAGGAAATTCCAGTTAACTCTGGGAGCTGTTCCATCACCCCCCTGCTCTGACACTGGTACTAAGGATCCCCAGAGTCAAACCCAGGAGTTTTACTGCTCCATCAAGGCATTTGTCCCTTCTTRGGGTTGCAGTGAGTCCAACCTCCCTGCAGACGAGGTGCCAGGAAAGGATATGCAACATACACTCAGCCTTTTGCTTAAAAAAGTCCTCAGGACTTTGGCTATGCAGCATTTTGTAACCAATTGCTGAAATTTCCAACTCCTGGAGCCCAGATGCCGAGAACCCTGCACAACCACAGCATCTACAACTCCCACAAATCCCAGCCATGTGTACAGACTCATTCGGTTCACAGAAATATTTGTACAGTTTATGGACACACAGAGTTCCCGGGGCTTTTTAGTAACATTAAATATCTTGCTATTGTTTGCTCGTGGCCTTGGGTAAGAATTACTAAATGGGTGCTTGGCTTAACTGTAATGGAAAGCGGATATGAAAGTAACAGGTAACAGCAATATAAAGCAAATGATTCAAAGCATCTCCATTAAAGCATCACCATAAGCATCAGAGGAATGGTTATGAAACAAGAGCGCAGCACTTTCCTCCTTAGCTGCTTCTTTGTGAGAAAGGAAATGGATCAGGTAAAAGACAGAAAATCTATATCCATTTTTTCCTAAATGGCCTATTACATCAGAGTAACACCTCGATATCATATTAAGAATTTTATAGCTAGGCCTATTGCATTCACATGAATTTGATATCTGGTTTTACTCGCCGAACACAACTCATCGTGGGCACAAAGGGCTGCTGTGGCCCTGGAGAGTCTGGATGAAGGCAGCCCGTTCCCCTCCAACTTCATGCTCTTCATGGTGCTTCCCAGCACACAGCMATCTTCAGATTTCACTTCCCATGCAGGTGATTTTGGGGGTTTTTTTGCTGGTAGGATTTTCAGGTAGGTAGCTTTTCAGGTAGGATTTGGGGTTTTTTTTTGCTGTTTTTTTTTTTCAGGTAGGACAGAGAGTGACAGAATTGAGAATCAGCTGTGGCTCCTTGCTCTGCTCAGATGGAGTCTGGAGAAGCACAGGGTGTCCAACCTGCAGCCAATAGGGCTAGTGAGGGTGAGAGGCGTGATCCATTGGCTCCACTGAACGGGACATAATGTCCATGCTGGGATGGGGGGAGCTGGAATTGTGGTCTGGGCATTGCTATCAAAGGGTTTGATGCCTTATCCAGGCTAACAAAAAAGAGGCTAGGCAAAACTCAGAGAATAAAAAGCAGTTCTATTTWTTGAAGGACCTTTAGGTACATTCAGGRCAGTCACAGCCCACCCAGGGGCTACAGCCGAAATGGACAATGGCTCACAGGGCTTTAATACTTTTTAAGCTTTGTCCATTTGCATATGGGGGATTAATCCTCCAATTACAGCYTCAGGTAATGAAGTAATTTACTCCAAGTTTGCTCCCCCCAATTCACTGTTGTTTCCATATCTTGGGGCTTGAGACAGTGAGCTGTCCTTGAGTCTGGGGCCTGGAGAGGAATTGTTTTTTCTAAAAATGGGAGAGCAGTAGCTTTGCACTGTGTATGGAGTCTGGAGTTATCCACTGAAGAATTACAGAGTTACAGATACATGAAAAATATAGAAGYTAAAATCCTAAGGCATCAGGTTAATTCAATTTCCTCTTTGTCCTGTGAGGGTGCCTGGGCAGAGTGTCACCCCTGTGGCTCTCCAAGCCACGCTAGCCGGGCTGGGCCAAATAACATTCAACTGATATTTCATCAGTAGGGGGAACCAAGTTCTAGATTTTGGGTTTATGCTCYGGCTTTTCCAGGCTTCCCTGCTGGGACAAGCCTTTTGAAGGGATGGAAAAGAATGAGGAAGAGGAAATGCCTCACTGAACCAAGAGAAGATTGTCATTCCCAGGGGGAGGCCATCCAGGCAGGTRGGTCAGCCTGAGACTCCGCCAGCTTTCAGTCCTGCTCCTCTCCTTTTTGTGCAGCACAGGAGTGGTTCTCTCTGGGCACAGGAGCCTCTGCATCAGTAACATSCCACTGCCAGGTCCATTTCCAGCTCCTGCAATCAGTCAGGGCTCATGCTGCAAGTGGATCTTCAGCTCTGTCATCCTCCACTGCATCTCTTTGCTGCTCAGCAGGGTCCAGGACGTCATTCACTTTTTCTATGTCCAGAGATACTTTTCTCATGAAACAGTCACAAAAGCATGAAACAGCCACAAAATCTAATCTAATCCCCCCCAATCCCATTGATCCCATCTCCATGGAGCCTRCTAGTGCTACCTGATGTTCATATCCCTTTAGGCCTTTGGGGTGCTGCCTCTCCATTTCAGGAGTTCCCTCACTGACCCCAGACATTTCCCTAAATGTYCTGTCCTCTGAAGGGCATTCACTTTCACCTTCTGTCCATTTAACCATAACACAACAACCTCCAGAGCTGCACTCTCTTGGCCCAGGATATTATTATTTCTGATTTTCTTGCCATCAATCAGCAGCAGGTCCCTCTCCATGCCTTTGCCCGGGGTGTGTGTGTGTGCCAATGATTTACTTTATCCACTAAAACTGCTGTTCCTGAGCCTCCCTTGGGGGAGTCTGGCTCTCTGTCATATTCACAGTTGGATGAGCAACAATTTTCCAGAGGTGAACATAGCAAACTGAAGCCAGTAGTTCCAGGCAGATACATATGTTGACTTTTCAACCCAAATCTAAAATCTGAAGTACATATATTTTATTTTTCCGAGGCAGCTATGCTCCAGTGCTGCCTCCAAAATGCAGTGTGATGGCTATCTCTCACACTGTGCTGCTCCTCAGGCTTGCCTGACAATTTTTTATTAGAAGGTGATGCTTCAGTACTGCTGGGTTTGCTGCTTGTTTTGCTGCTCTGACACTGCTCTGTGCTGCATTAACTACCCCTTGAGATGGCAAGAAGAAATGCAGCCAGAGCAGGAAGAAAAAAAGAGTTGGGGCAGAAAGAATTCAGTAGGGTCTGGCTCACACTCACTTAAACATGACTCAACCTTTGTCTTCGTGCCCAGTCAAGAGGATCTGTATTATGATTTATCTCACCCTAAAGCTGATGGCTAAGCAATCCCATGCATCATCCTCTAAATTGCTCCTTTCTGTTAATTGACTGAAGAAGGAAACAAAGTAAGATAAAATGGTTCCTGTCTCTGGGAGGAAGAGCTTAAGTGCTCAGACAGATTCCACTCTACCTGTATAATTTAAAAAATGTTCAAGGCTTTCTTCATATTCAGACATGACCTATCAGTGGGTGGAATCAATAACCCTTAAAAGACACCCACTGGGAGCATAACCATCCACTGGAAGCTGGTCAAACACTTGATATCTGACAAAGATGACACCCAGCCCCCCAACACTTCTTCCCTGTCTCTGGGTAAGTGTGAGAATATCAAATACTGGTGGAGATACAGGCTTGTGTAGCAGTGTGGTGTGGGGATATATTAATGTTATCTACAGCAGATTGCCCCCAGCAGCAGCTGAGATCTTCATGGAGGACACTCAGGATGCACAGGTTTCCCCTGTTGAGTGAACAACCTTTCCAGCACACATTTATATTCATGCCTGGTCCCTGCTACGTGTCCCCAGGGAATATCAGCATCAGTGTTCAGAAGGAATAGGTTTTCTAATGTATTAGAAGTGTTTGATCAAGTGTTAGGTCAACCTCTTCACATTCCTGTCACTACGTCCCTTCAAGTCCTTTCATCACAACAGGGATGGGGTTTTTTTTCTGTTATCTCCCTAGAATAAGTAAGTTTGCTTATTTTTAGCCTTGGGCCTATTTGGCAGAAATCAAAATAGACCGAAACAGAAATGGTATGTGAGACCCATCATTTATTTCTAGAATGTTTTCACTACCTCTACTCAAATGAGGGCTTAAGTTCACCATGGCTGGTGCTGTCAGCCATCTCCAGCCACACAACACCCAGAACTGCTTTTCTAATGCTCAAACACAGTCAGAAGATCCTGTCACACCCCAACTCCTAAGATGTTTTTCTTTGCCTACAAGCAGTGTCTTACTCCAGGATGAAAAGCTGGAGGATTTCTTCAGAAGCTCTGATGTTTTCCTGACTTAAAATAACTAGACTCATAAATAAAGCAGAGCTGTGCCCTCAGAATCAGACAGTGCCACTCAGTATGTGATCACAGGAAACAGATGAAAGCCCTGGTGGCCTTRGTGACTCTCTCTGTTGTGTACTTGAAGTGTTTATGTGCAAATAAGGCTAAGGAGGCACCAAGTTCTCCTGTCAGTGATTTTTCTTCCAAGTTTAAGKGATTCAAGTGACCTATTATGGCTCTTACTTATGACAAGGTGAAACATGTCTTGATCAATGGTGTGATTCTCCTCGAGCTGGAGAGATGGTTCAGAGGACCCACTCCCTAAACATACATATTTCTTTCCCTTTAACTAGAAGGGTGACACCTAAAGTTGGGTGAAATCAATCTTGGCAAAGGGATAGATCCCCACRGTCAAAGTGAAGAACTGTTTGGAGTCACACAACAGTTCAGGTGCTGAATAAGGAAATGAAAACATGTTCTGCTTTGTCTGTTGTGGTATTTCTGTCCTGTAGAACCTGTTCTCCCCAGAGCTCCTGAGCAAAACCAGGTATTCAGGTCTTGGTACTTGTGTTGAAATGCCAGCAGCAGAAAATATTCTGAAACTGCCCTTATGCATCACAGAGAAGCAATAAAGTGARCAAAGTTGTTTTTCACATTTCAGCTTGGTAATTCACCATAAAAAGGAAAAGCTCCCAGCAGTGTCCATGGCATCCAGAGTTCATAAGAGCACTTGCTCTAAGACCTGCTGGAGCAGTGTCAGCTTCTCTAACAATTTATAGCAACAACAACGAAAAAACCRACAAAACAACAACAACAACAAAAAAAAAMAMCAAACAAATAAAAAAGAAACCACCCATAAAGTTGTCCAGGAGAACAATCAAATCCGAATGAAATTACAAGAATCTACCAACAAGATTGCCATTACACATTGTCCCAGTCCTACATGCTCTTAACAAAAGTTACATTGACATAGCCAAAACTTCTCAAGGATTTGTTTCAAAATAAAGATGTTGGCAGGTGGGATGTGAGCTATACTGATCTACAGCCAATTAAGTATTTGTCATATGACAGCCCAAGGAAATACAGTGGGAATTCCAATCTGKGTTTTACTTGTGTTTCAGAGATCTCTGCACTCCTTTATGCTCCATTGAGAGGCCAAGCCTACAATGAGGTCTGTCATAGTTCACAGCTGSATAATTAAGAAAGAACAAGATACCAGGGAAACACATTCAGAAATTGTAGTGCAAATTCAGGAATCTTCACAGGTCTCTGTTCACTTGAGTTCTTGCCAAAAGTGTGACACCGTTGCCAAACTCTATCCAAAACCAGCAAGAGTGCAACTAAGTGACGGGAATTGTATTTACTCAATCAAAAGAAGAGGGAGAGGTAAATACTTGTGATAGATCATTGTTAGTGTTGTTCTTGAAGTGTGGATTTTTTTTCCTTTATTTTCCAACAAGAAGTAATCATTTTCAGGAGAAGAATAAYGTGTGTCCTCAGTTGCCATCTTTCACTTGCGTACTTTCCCCTTGCTATGGATTTTGCCAGAATGGCATCATCACATATTTAGTCCCTGATAAGTTTTCATCTTATCTAAGGATATTCACAGTGCAAGAACAAAAAAAGCTCAGAGACTGAGTAGACATCAGCCTGCTTTCACCTCAGCTGTATCTGGATCCAGTTTTGTAGCAGGGTTTAATAGCACAGGGTAAAAGTCACCATCTGTGATGGTGACTCCCTGCATTCATGATTTAGAAACATGGTTTTGTCTCCTGTGAAAACTACTCCRGCCCTGTTCAATAATCCTCCTAAAACATCTGAAAATTCATTAAASACATAGTACATAATAGAGAATACAATGCATACAAAATGGAGAATAGACTTCTTAGAATATCACGTTATCTCAAGGCAGAGTAGGCAAATTTGATGTCAGTTCCTCACTCTAAAG
>NW_026623284.1:498803-527593 GCF_030028575.1 Malurus melanocephalus
GAAAAAAAGAAAAAAAAGAAAAAAAAGAAAAATAGAGTACATATTTGGGTCATGTTGGCATATGCTGAAGACCTCCCAGAGATGTACCTAAGCGTGAAATAATGGCAAGAAACAGCTTTGGGTTATGTGTGCAGAGCCTGCTCTGTCAGGTTTGTTTTCCGGAGATGTGCAATGCCACATGGTGCAAATACATCCCCAAAGACTGGGCTTGGCTTGTGGATGGAGGGGATTTTCCTTCTGTGYCTGTCAAGATCCTCTCCTCTCCTGCCTTGCAGCCACCTGCAGGTCCAGGATGTCTGGAAGGGATGGGCAAATTKCCCAACAGTGGTGAATCAGGGAATTAGGGTGCAGCATTCCCACTCCCAGCAAAGACCAAGMACTGGCTGTTGACGAACTGAAAGGTGTGCAAGGGGAAATTATGCTCCAGATTTCCAGAGTAGCTCCCATTCTTCAATTTATTCTCCACCCTGTTGGTGAAAGTTGGCTGTGAATGGATAATTTCAGGAGCACAGGTTTCTGCTTCATGTGCTGGCAAATTCCCCTGACTGGATACTCTAAAATGGTTATTGCAATTACCTCAGTGAAACGGGAACTATTTTTTAATGTATTCAGGGATTTCAGTTATCTGCAATAGTTCATTGGAGCAGATGGTGGGATGAAAAGCAACTCTTGCCTTAGCACTGAGCAATACACTGGAAATCCTTCTTTTAAGAGAGTCTAAAATAAACTGAGATTCAATATCCCTACAACCACAACAGAAGTCCAGTGCMGTAGAGCTAAACTCCAACAGACAACTTTGGTAAAAATGAGGAGGCTTGTTAAAAAGTTAGAACAACCAGCTGAGGGAATTAAAACCTCTTAGGCTTTATGAAGGCTACTGAAGGATGTGAAACTGGAAGCACAGTAAGGAAAAATGAAAAATTAAATGTGTGAAACTCACACATTAAGGAAACCTTGAGAAAGGATACGAGGAAAGCAGCACCATGACAGAGCAAAGAAAAAGAGGTTATTAGAATTAAGAAGGCATCATTCCACAGACTAAAACACTACCCAAACCAAATAACAGTAATAAAAATACTAGTGAAGTATCATAAATCCTTTTTAGTAAACACAAAATAGAATCAGGCTCATGAAAAAAWCAATTTGAGAAGCAATTGACTGAAAGATTAAAACAAATAGTAATTTCTTCTTCCAATACACTGGGAGCAAAGCGCCTTCCCAGAGAGCCTGTAGGGCCAGCTGATCATCCCAGCAGACGAGGATAACTCAGGGAAAACAAGACCTTTGCCAGGCAGCTAATGAATCCTTTGTACAGGTGTTTGCTGTAGAAAAATCTGAGAAGAGTCTTGTAGAGCCTGTAGGTCTGTCTGAGACTGAATAATTGCAGAAGAAGTGTTGGGAGTGACAGGGAAAGTGAACACCAGCCACTGACCAGGGCATTCACTCCTCCTGAGGGAGCCCAGCCATGAAACAACCAAAATACAAATGGCAATATTTAACCTCTCACTTAAAGCCTTCTTGGGAGCTGAAAGGTGTAGCAGGTGGAAAACAAAGGCATCACAGAGGGACCTGGGATGGAAACATCCAGAAAGCTTGATAGTTTCACCAGTCGAGTTAGTGAAAGTTACAAGAAAAACAAACCAATCTCAGATTGTGTGATTTGTTTCAGATTTGACTTCCCCCATASTTAAGCATTAGCTGGGTCATCAATGGCTGTCGGTGGCTGCTGTCCCTGTGGCAAAGAATACCTGGAAACACACAACTGGCCKAGCCCCTCCAACTCAGTGCTCCCAATAGAGGCCTCACACAGCTTTTTCAGAGCCAGTCCCTCCTCCTCAGGGATCTGCAGGAGCTGAAAACTGTGGCTTGATAAGCAGCAGCAGCATGCACTACTGGGATTAATGGACTTTTTGCCCCAATTGGTTTGGTCACTCTGGCTGTTAACACTCCTGTGACACCTTGCACTGGCAGCTGCAAAGCTCCAAACCTTTGTGTTGGTGCTTCTCTCATGAAAGCAAAATTAAGTATTTCTGCCGGTAGCACATCAAAGAATGAATCTGAATTGTCAAAAAAGCTCAAGGGAAGCTAAAGTTTGAGGAAGCACTTAATGCTAGTCTGATTCTGCTTCTTTTAAAACCAGGCAGCTTTTCAGTTCTCAGCTGGGTATTAGAGAGTTTATTTGTGCTGAGACCTTCAGCAGGGCTAAAGGGCACMTCTTCTTGATCACAGAGATATAGACAAATGACCTCTCCACTCACCCCTGTTATGTAGCACAGCTCTGAAAAAGTTTACTGTTTTGGGATGTTTGAAATACAGGTCTGGCCAGATTGTTTCTAGAGATATTGATTWATCAAATCACACGGCATGGGGTCACGATCTGAAAACACGAACACAAAGGGCTTTTGTCTGSTTGCTGAAAAGACCAAATATCTCCTTGTGGTCATCCTCCTCAGGGCTGTKTCTCCTCCAGCCTGCTGCCTGTTTCTCACCCCAGCAGTGCCAACCTTTCACAGCACAAAGCACCAAACTACAGCAGGGCAGGCATTGATACCAGTCACGGCCCAGCCAGGTGAGGAATAAAGACTTCAGCAGGGTTACAAACCTGCCTGCAAAGCAGCAAACACTGTTGTCTGGGAGAAAAATGAACCTTTCCAGTCCTGTTTGTTCCCCTTTCTTAGAAGCCAATGTGCTGGCTTGTGGAAATGTATTACTCAGTGCTGGGAGGCAGAAATCTCTAGAGCACTGGGCTCTGCAACTTTACTTTTCCTCTTAAAATTCATGCTTGCCTCAGATCATCACTTCCAACAAAAATATGTAACAAAAAAGAGTCAAAGCAAGATCCTTCTTTGCTTTGACTTTCAACAAGCAGCCACAGAAACATCTGGAGCTTCTGATTGTGACACCACATCTCTCAGTATAATAAATCGATGTGACCAGAAACAGTATGTCCAGGCTTGCACAACAGCTACACCAAAACAGAGATTTACTGCTTATTTCACACAGAAGGGGCTCCTTTAATTCTCTCTGAGTCTCTCAGCCACRTGGGTTTTGCAGCCTGATGGTGAAATGAATGATAATGGAACAGTCAAAAACTTCCATTGTCGGTGATTTTTGCCTGGCAAGTGCTGACGTATCCTGATGATGAGGAGCAGCAGCACTGTTGAGACTGATGGGCACGCTGATCACCCTGATCTGAATACAGCAGAAGGACAGGGCCTGTTCACTTGTAATTCYGGGCTGATACACCCCATCCTCCTCTGGAGCATGGGGACTGCACAGCCCACCAGCCCTCTGTCGTCATTGGGATGCGAGGCGCATCCACCTTGGAGAAAAATCCTTGGGAAAAGCACTTTTCATGTCGTTTCTGCAGTTTCATCCAGAATGAAAAATCACTTCTTTAGGGTTTTTTTTTTTTTTGATTTTTTTTTTTTTTTTGTGAAAGAAAAATGGGCTTTTTTTTGTATGGATCAGCAAGTAGAAGAGTTGGGGGTTTTGTCCTGCTGACTGATAGAATTGGTTTTATCTCTTTTTTAAACCCAGCTCTTCCTGGCCAGTATCCATCTAGGCAGAGACCTAACAAAGCCTGACACATGTCTAAGGTATAAAAAGAGGGAACCAAATTCTGATCCCACTATTGCCATTGTAAATCTAAACCAACCCTGCTGATTTCAGCCCTCGGCACACAGCTGCCACCTCTTAATGAAAGAAATTGAGATCCAGGAGATAGTAGGGGACATCTGCAACTGAGAGCTTCTGGTGCTTCCTAAAATCAGTGATCCTTCAGGTTACTTCTCTTCCATTAACTACTTCTTCTAAGAAAATTCATTCCAATTTTTTTTCTAAACCACTGTGACTTTCCTGATTTCAACAGAACAGTTTGTTCCAGCTGAGGATTTGCCACTAGGACCACATAATTTCACCATAMATATAAAGACTCCAAGCTTTCATATGGATGTATATCAGGAATCATYCACTGTTTGATCATTTGGGAGAGCTGTAATCTGACTGGTGGAGAGCCTACAGTTTGGRAAATGGATCTGGATTTCAAATATCAACCAGGATTCAAGTACAATCGGGCAACATAATGGTGTGTCAAGAACATCTGGATGTGGTGGCTGGATTCTCTTTACCTCTCTGCAAGTAGGCATAGRATGTCACACATTCTTTCCTTGTAGCAAAGTAAAGTGGAAAATTGTATCCTTTTCCTACAGCAAATTCTGGAGCTGAAAAACTTACAGTATTATTTTTTAAATCTTTCTAGCAATTTATGATAAAACCACCCAATAAATATGGTCTTTTCCTTCCTSATACTTCCCTGCCAGCCCTTTGTACAGCCACCCACTTTGAACCCAGACTCCTTAACAATTAATCAATATTTAAACCTGAACCYACTCAATTATTCATTTAAACAACTGCCACACATTAGTGTCAATAAAAAACTCCAGAAAGGATGGAGAAAGAAAGGAAGCTGCTTGAAATGCTCATAAACAATGAAGAAGAAAATAAACATTAGGAAAAAAGATGGCTCATCAATAAAGATCATCTTGCAGATCTAAAGCAGAAGTCACAGACATGAATGTACATTTTCAATTGTATAAGTCCATTGTCTGCAAACAATGCACTGAGCCCAGCTGCAGAAATCCTACAGTCCAGCTAAAGGCTAATGGATCTGCACAGGGGCATCCTGACCCAAAGAACTCCTGTTACTKRTGTTGATGAAGATGAAGGGGTCTCYAGTGTGACTTCCAGATTTGMRTTTGAATTTGGACTTGATATTTGGCAGAAATTAACAAATGGATCTTTTACTTGAAAGACAAATAAATTCACTGAGAGATCCATGAACACCAACCCATGCATTTCTATTTTGCAAACCAYTCTCTCCAGCTCTCCAGAGTGCTGAAAATGTGAATGTGGTCCACAGCACAGCAAGCAATACTTACTGGAGCCTCTTGAAGTCATAGCCCTCTCCAGGAAAGCACAGTCATACCAAAACAAAATAGAAGTCACACGTACGGATTATACAAACGCACCTTCCTAGTGAACCGTGGCATTCACAGAGCAAAATGTTTGGGATACCTTTTCCCAAAAAGCTCCTCAGCTGAAAGATACTACAGGGCTTTCCACTTTCAGACAGTTGCAGCCAGGTGAATCCATGAGGTTTTACTCTGTGTTTATGGATTCAGAAGTGCTGCCTGTTTCTGAGGAGTGTTTCCATCTCCACCCTGCAGATGATGACAAAGTCTGTCCCAGGAGCACCAGTGCAGTTTGTGTCCATGAGAGAGAGCAGATTCCTCCATCCCTCCATGTCCATCCAGAGGGCTCCAAATTGTCTCTTYCCCCATCTTCAGCCCCCCACTGGATCTGACATCAGTGTGCAGGTGGCAGCTGATGCCCCACACACACCACCCCCACAGCACCAGTGATGCAAACGGATCCAAGTTTGACTCCATAGTTTTTCAGTGTCAATGTTATCACTTATACAAGCCCCCAAAGCTTTTTATGGTGGAAAATGGTGATAAAACATTTAAATCCACACTTCTCAATATTCTGCATAAACTGATGCCACCAACCTGTTTCCATTCTCAAGCATTACTGTGMCAGGTGTGCAGGGAATTTGATAAGTGTGAGCACTTGTTAGCTTCAGGGTCCTGGTAAGGCTTTCTCAGGGAATTGAGAAAATAGTCTAGACTTCTAATATATTYTTTCCTGCCTGCAAAAATATATTTACACTGTTTGAATAAACAAGACATTATTTTTGGTGACAGCAAGATAGATTCTTTCAATTATTTTGACTGTTTTATCACAGACAGAAAGAATAAATGCTCATTTGAAGTCAGAAGAAAAAACTTTATTTTCCCCTTGCTGTTGTTCTGTTTTGTTTTGCAGTTTGGTTGGTTATGGGATTTGGTTTGTTGGTTTGGTTTTTTTTTTTAATCTTTGGGGTTTTTTTTGTTTGTTTGTTTGGGGTTTTTTTGTTTGTTTTTTTTTTTTTGCTTAAGACTCTTCTATGCTGTCTTTCCTGGAGACTAGGAGCAGAAGTCATATTTAACTCTGAGAGTTCCCTCTTAAAACAAATCAGGAATATATTGTGCTAGTCACTATTCGCTGAAAAAAAAATTTTTTTTGGGGTGAGGTCACATCTCCAGGAGGAGCTGTGGAACCRAAATCCAGATGCTACCTGAACGTGAAAAATTTGCTAGCACTTTAATGTGCAGCCTCTTGGATCTGATCKTTGCCTCAATTTTTATTTTTGCCAGATGCCCAAGAGAATGTCTGAACCCACAAAATATGATTCCATTCAGAGGATGTTTGTCAATTCACTTGAGCAACAGAGCAATAGTGAATTACGGAAAATGCTTAAAAAAGTTGAGATGGGGTCTTTGCTCCCCTCATGTGAAGCTGTTCCCAGTGATGGCATTGACACTGCTCTGCTCTCTGCCTCTGCTGTCCCAGCCATGGTCCCCCACATTTATCAGCCAACAGCGTCAGGGCTGCTCTCAGTATCTCAGTCACTGCTGTGCAACATCAGCATTTATGCAGCATCACATATGCCAGCTGGTACCCAGCTCCCCTCCAGGATTTAGGCTCAGACTCACAAAGGCTGTTAAGTAAACAATTCCATCAAAATGACCAAGTGTTAGATGGCTAATTCCTGTCTGGACTATTGTATGCCTTTGAGGACCTGGGTCTTGGCCCACACACCAATGCCATTTGGAGTACAGTATATRTGCCTTGATTAATTTTTTAATGAGGCCAAAATTAAAGTTGTTTTATGATGGGAGTTAAATGTTATTTGTCCCTTTACAAATCACTAGTCCAAATAAATGTGKTAAGARGCAGATCTCTTCTAAAGGCTGTAASTTCCCAAGGGCAGAATAATTAAATTTTCCCAAATACTTATCATAATTATGTTTTGTTCAGAGATTAGTTAAGCTACCCTCTTGGGATCAATTATGAGTCATCCTAAGCCCAGAAGCAAAAAAGTTTTTGGGTAAATCCTATTGAAATTAGTACCAGCTGTTCTGCCCAATAAAGTACATTTTTTTATCCCCACACATTTTAGCATGCTAGTGAAGTTATTAAAATACTGCTCTTGGTCATTCTCCAGCATTTTGCATGAAGTACTTGAAGGTCAGTGTGGCTGGCAATTAGAGAGTGGGATATGCACAGGGGCTCTCGAGGAGCCACAAGCAGGTGCAGGAGTCTGTTTAATAAGAGCATKTGGTTTGTGTGAGAGAAATTAATATTGCTCTGCGTTTTCTGATGGAAAGAAGAAGGGGGTTAGCAGGTTAGAACAGAACAGCAGAAAAAAATCAAAGGACTCTGTTCTGATTATCTCATCTTTTCTGACCTTCAGCAACTCTTGAGGCAGATTTCTCATGTCCTGCTCCTGCAGAAAAGATGTCATACTATTAACTTTAGCATGAGGAAGGTGATTACGGATCCTGGTTCTCCTGGTATGTTCCTATGGTCAGCATAACTCTCTCTTGGTTTCCAATAAAACACTTAAAATCACATCTCAATGCTACATAACACTTTAGCTCTGGAATTCTGACTCCTTGTGATGTTGTAAAGGTAGAAAAACAGTCAAGATCTTGAATACTGAGCACAAACACCTTTTGTTCATGTTCATGAGTTAACATCTTATCCAATCCTGCTACTTGGGAGCAGAAAGTTAAAATGCCCACAGGGCAATGGTCTCCAAACTCTTTCTGTCCCAAAAGCAGGACTGGCACAGGTCAGTGGATCCAAGCACGTTTCACAATCAAACCCACATTGCACAATGATACCCCAGGCTTGGCTTTTGTGTTTTGAAGGCTTTGATACTTTTGGAAAAAATTTTGCACATATCTGTATGCATTTGGTATCTTCAACATTCAAAAGACAGCCCTGAAGATGATTAGAGAGGAAAAGGAAAGGGRAAAGGAAAAGGGACAAATGTCTTAAAGAAGCTTTGCCTTTGCACCTCCAGGCTGGTAAATCCCTTTCAGTGGGGTAAGGACTGGTTTAGAAATGTTCCATACTGGACTGCTGGCTGGATGACACCAAGGTATTGTTGGTGACATCACARATTAGTGAGGCTTCACATCCTGCATTATGATGCATCCTTTGCCAATATTTCATCCTCTTTAACTGGTTTAGTGAACTTGATGATTAGTTAAAATTACAAGGGAAGGATATTTTAGGGAGAAGGGTATTTTCCATACGGAATAATCTGCCTATGACAGGAGAAAGCAGATTCAATTGTCAGGAATTATCTTCTCCCATTATAAAAAAATAAAAAGCCCTTTTGTTTTCATTCATTGTGATAAATCTCCTTTCTGTTAAACACCTACTGAAAAGAGAAAGATTTTAGTGGGCAACTTCTTTTGTGATGCTTTGCAAGAGAAAAGGATTTATTTATCAGCTCTTACTGTGAGTATCACCAATCAGTACTGAAAGGTAAATCAATTGCATAAGGCAAACAGATCAATAAAAAGTGGAGACATTAATTTTGCTCAAGACATTTTACAGGATATCATTTGCCTAACAAGGAGCAAACACAATTACATCAATAACCTCTAAGGGTTAGAAAGGTCTGCTATAAGAAATAATTGGAAGTGATTGTAARGATCAAATTTCCACGTTTACAAAGATTAAAGCATTACGAAGCGTGATCTCTACTGTGAAAAGCTGTTCCTTCAACAACAAAAGAGTACTGTAAGCAGGCAGGAGAAAAAATACCATTGCATTACCCAAAATTCAAGCCAGGCAGTTTAAGAGCCAGTGTTTGGAATACATATTATTTATTAATATTACCAAGCAACATTCAGTCTTTATCCAAAGTCAGTCTCTTATCAAAGTGTTTTCTATCTCACAGAGCACAGGGCACCCCATTACAAACACTGTCACCTGTCTGCAGCTGGCCTTGCCCAGCCTGGGGAATCCTTGTCAGAGGGTTTCCTCATGGGAGAAGATTTCTTCTGACAAAATCAGCAGGAGGATCAAGGTCTGTGTGGAGATGGATGCTGTTATCACACCGGGTGTCTGCTGTGGGTTCATCTCTGAAGGACACCAGTGACCTCAGACTGCTCAGAATCACACAGCTGCAGCCTCTGACTGACAGGGCATCTGCATGGATTTATTCAGCCTAATTTTTCAAGCAGAGATCCTGCCACACGGGCAGCCCCAGCTCCAGAGCAGTACCTGGTTATTTTGCCTCATGGACTGCACAAGCATGAAAACATTTGGTCGATCCATAAAGCTGCCTGCACTGGGTGAGCACCAGGTCACATCTGGGCATGGCTGCACAGAGCCAGATCCCACTGGAGGTGAAAATGCAACACAAGCTACTGAATAAGGGTGARTCCAACTGAAAGCACATTGCCATGAGCCCCAGAAGTCATGGAATAGAATCAGAGAGTGATTTGGGTTGGAAAAGACCTTAAATATCATTTAGTTCCAAACCCCTTGCTACAGGCAGAGACACCTTCCATTAGACCAGGCTGCTCAGAGCCCCATCCAGCCTGACCTTGGACACTTCCAGGACTGGGACATCCAAAACTTCTCTGGGCTGTCTGTGCCAAGGACTCACAGTAAAGGATTTCTTCCTAATATCCAACCTAAAACTACTCCCTGTCCATTTAAATCCATTCCMCATGGTTCCATCACTACATGCCCTTGTAAACAGTCCCTCTCCAGCTTTCTTGTAGGTGCCTTCATGTACTACCTCACCTTTTCAGGACCATGCCCTTAGAAATTTTTTGAGGCTTCCTCTCTCAAGCAAGGGCTAAAAAAATCTAGAAAGGCCTGAAAAAAAAGGTGAAAATCAGTAAAAGTATCTGTGCAACTGAAGGGATGGAAAGCTTGAGAATGTGRCTAAAAACCCATTAAACACAGGACTAGTGAGCTGGCTGCCTGCTGTCCATCAGAGGACTGATGAAGGTCTGCACAAAACACTTGTGTGTGATATTTGTATGGAGGAGAATGACTAGACCAGAAAAGTGTTCAAATACATAATTTAAAGATAGATGGCATGAGCTGAGTACCTGGTCTTGTTAAAAACTGGAGYTATCTGGTGAGCTAGGGGTACAGATAAAGCAATTAAGCAATAAAATTGGGCAAAAAAGGTGCTTAATGAGAACCATTGGATGCTTTTTCCATTGCTACATAATGTATGAACAACTGGTCAAATATGCACAAAGAGGAACTGTGTCTGMAGTACTTAGAACTTGGGGTTTGGGGACATGGACCTATCCAAATATCCTCTCAGCAGCAGTAAAACCATGTGCCAGGAGGCTCTGAAGAGTGGAATGTGCTAAATCTAGTGTTGCTTTGAGCTGCCTGAAGAAATTTTGTAGTTGCAGGCTCTTGCTGTCAGTACATGGCCATAGAAAAAAGCAGTCATTGAAATTTCCAAGACCCTAAGCAAGGGTTCATGCCATGGCTATATACCAAACTGAGTTTAGGGTCTTGGGACAAGGTCTGAGTTTGCAAGAGGCACCTGACTTCCCCGTTTGAAGTGAAAAAAAAACAAACAAACAAAAAAAAAACTATCCAGGAGGAGCTGCAGACAAGAGCCAGCACTTGGGATCAGACATGGATATGGGAAAGAGGGAGGCAGAACCTTGGAGCACACTGTCCCTGTGTGGGAGGGATGCAGCTGCTTTTTGCTCAGGCACTGCCATTAGTGCCTGGTGCCAAATGCTGCTGAGTGCAGAACTCCCTGGAAATTAAATACAAGAACATAATGGTCCATTCTGATGTTAGTCTAAAAGACACAAGATATTCCAGATGAAGTGTTTCCCCAAAACAAACTTTCCCTTAGAGCACTATGATAAGGCCTTGGCATATGTGAAGAATCTCTTTGTTTCAGTCCCTGCTCCTGATTTTGCTTATGCTGGTATTATACTCTGTCATTTTGGTGGAATTTTCTTCTGATCTAGGCTGGGTAAATGAGAAAAAATAATTTGGGTGTAGAGCAACAGGTATTTCTAAGTCTGATGCTGTGGCTGTGCTGGTAGCGGAACTGGAAAGAGAAAGGAACAGGATAATGAAGAGGAATAGGAGACTCTCATGTGCACTGGAGTGATCCCAGGAGGCTGGAAAGGACTGATGTGTCTGATGTACATCAGTGCCTTCGTTAAGAAATGGCTGCACAAACAAACAGGCAAACAGAAATCCTGTCAGGGACTGCCAGGGCCGGTGCACATCACTGACAGTGACAAAGCCAAAGACYGCACCCAGGAAAGGAAAAGCCCATTAAAAAAGCACAAGGAGAGGARAAGGGAAATCAGCCAGGCACCAAAGAGCATCCCATTAACTGAAATTTGGTGTTAACAGCTGCTACTTACAGGCATCATATGGCCTTAATGAACAATTTGTCTTTGCCAAAGCCTGCTGTCCCTACCGCAAGCCACCATTTTTGATGTCCTTTTAATGATCCATGTGTTTCATTTGTAACAACCCAATTAACAATCAGGCTCCAATAGCTCTAATTATCATCYACTATTAATATTGTTTCTGTACTGTAGGGAGTTTGTTAGACTGCATTTTGCACAACTGAGGTTTTCTAACTCAAAGTCCTGCTCAGCCTGTTAAACTTCCAGAGGGRAACAAAACTGGTAAGGACAAGAAAAATAGAGCTACAGAAGAGATGTCACTGAGCTGCTGCAGCAATTCCTCCTTTCAGGCCCAATTGTTAGCTGCAAAGAGTGTATTCTGTGCACAAACCGTGTGACACAGGGGCTGCAGGAGCCATGGGGCTGATGAAGAGTCTGGAAGAGAGAGATGCTCTGTGCTGATTTACTTGCCAGAGCACTGACAGAGGAGCACACACTGCTGGGTCACTTCTTTCATCCTGGAAGTCAATGTAGTGCAAACAACCAAAATCTGGGGAAAATTTCTGTCCCAAACACACAGTGTGGGTCCAACTGTGCACAGCTGTGAATGGAACAAATGAAGAGGACGGGTGCTGCTGGTGAGCCCAGTTAATGTTGGATTAATACAACTCTCCACAAACAAAGCATGGAAATGGACAGGGATAGAAAGAGGGTTTCAGTACCCTCCCCAGGCCAGCGCAGAAGTGATAGAGAAAAGCACTGATTTATTTGAGGGACAAGTTAGAAAGTTTGGCTGTTTGCATCCTGTCTGCTGAAACTACATCCTGTGAGATAAACACAACAAAAGTGAACAGAAAAGAAAAAAAAAAAACAAAAAAAAACAAACAAACACTACACAAAACCACCCACAAATTCTAGCAGCTCTTGAACCCATCACATATTTGCAGTCACTATAGGGTTCACTGAGGAAAAKAACAAAATCATAACCAGATGATGATGATGTGGACTGACTGCCTATCCACTAACAATGCCCTTTGGGGGTCCTTAGAGGTCCACAATAAATATAAAATAAACAGCTTTAGAGCATCCTTCCTATCACCTCATTATCTCCTTTGAATCCAATCCAGTTTGGGACAGCAGACTGCCAACTGCACCTTTCAATCTTTTTGTATATGTTGAACATTCAGGTTTTCTCATAAACTATACATGCAAATAGTGTATTATAGAATATACAATGGCTAATTTAAACCCATTTTTAGCTTTGTGATACCCTGGGTGTTGCAAAAATAATTCAGGACTTTTGTAAGGTCAGAATGTAGATGCTGAAAGAACAGACGAGCCCAACATCAGTTTTGTTTTCATCTTCCTTGTTAATTCACGTTCCTTTATTTTCTGCATAAATTGGCATTATATTTCTATACTCTGTAGCATCGGACAGCTAGCAATYTGGAAAACAACAAAATAACTTCATATTTCTTTCTATTTACAGAGAACAAATACCTGTGGGTTTTTTGGGTTTTTTTTAGCAGGCTATTTTTATTTTTGCATTAAAAAGACAGAAAAAAAGCATTTCAAAGATCTTTGAGATTCAAGGAGATTGAGACTAGGTTAGCTCAGAAAAAAACTGTGTATGAGCAGGAACAGAAAATAGAAGATATCTCACAACTGCTGTCCCTGCTGACATCACTTATATGTATTTAAGTGTAATATACAAAAAAAATTGGGGTGGTCTGGTATTTGTATATATGTAAGATGTAAATCCTCAGAAATCCAGTGCAAATTATAGGTAGAGCTAAAGACTAATSAATATTAAATAACACACAGAGGCAAGCAAAACAAGGCTGCCCAAAACCACCTTCCTTGATCTACCTGATAGASGTCCCTTGAAAAGCATCTGAGTTTCTGGAAATCAGGTTAAGTTTTCCTATTATAGCAATGGGCAAGATGAATTTTACTAAGACTAGCAGATTTTGGTCTTAATGGCAGAAATAATTTACCAGAAAAGGCAGTGGAAGAAAGGAGCATGTAGAAAGGGACTGATTAACAGCTGCACTTAGGCAAGATCAAACAATCTAATAAAATTAAGTATCTCTACAAGACCAAAATAAGATCCAGAAAAACTAGACCCTATTTGATTCAAGTAATAAAGATGTTGTAGCCAATAAAAGTTTATGTGGAAACCTAATTCTCTAAAATGATAAAAACTAATTTAACCCAGAATAGTTATGAGGCTACCAAATTGCCCTTTTTTTCTAACTTTCTTTTAATGTCAGTCATATTTCATAGATCCTGTGACAGATCTCAGTGTAGTGCTCGAGTTTCCACCCTGTAAAATAAGACACATCAATGGTTATTATTTCTCTTCTGATATTTCTGAGAGCCTTTACTGCTATTCCAAGACTTTTACTTGCACCATCACATCAGGAAGGTATTTCCTGCCCAAAAGATTTAATCATGTAATTGATTGGCTTATTTTATATTTGGTGCATGGACAGGTAGAAAGTGCTTATCTGCAGCATCTTCACAACCCCCATCTTCATACATCTGTAATGTGAGCACTTATATCTGACCTACATAATCAATGGAAAGAAAAAGGCACTTCTGGGGGCTTCTCTTGACTCAGATGTCTGCCTTCAGGAGGTGACTCATGCCTTTGCAGTGCCTACTTGTCTCCATTGATATTAAGGCAGACTGAGGTCATCAGGTCAAATGTAAATTTGATCAGACAAGCTGCCCACCCCTGCTAAGTGCATCAAAATGGTAATGATGTCAAAAAAAATTACTGTTGCCCTAAATTGTATCTCCTTTCTTTTTATCSTCATTTCCTGTCTGAACCGGCTCCCTAGGGATGTCACAGGAGATGAGGATGTTGTTACAGGAGAAAGTTTAATTAATAAGTTGGTTCTCCAGAGTAGAAACTTTACGATATTCCTAAAATAGCAATGTTCATCCATAGGTTTGGTGTGAGCCATGCCACAATCCAAGTTATTCTGTCTGCATGTGGGGCAGGCAGAAGATGCTACAGAGAATCATTTAGGTTGAAAAAGACATCAAGGATTAACGTAGACACATCCTATAACTCAGGGTGCCCAAAAGGTGCAGTTTGTGTCACACAAACACATCCTGGAGCTCCAGACAATGTGTCTTCCAGCATCCCCTCCCTGTTTTCTGCTTYTCTGCCTCTTTGGAGCAAGTGGTGAAGAGTCACGAGACAGGAGAAGGATGGCAAAGAGGGAAGTCATGGGATGGAGCCAAATTCCCATCCGTGTTTTCTGCCAGGGCCTCTGCAAACATGGGGATCCTCAGGGGGTGGATTTGGGTTTGTGCTGTGGCCACTCCATTACTCTGCCAGGAGAAAGTACAAAAGGCACAAGCTACAGTGTTCCCCATTCTGCACCTGCCTTCTTGCTGCCTGACACATGATCCAACCTCCGTTTTGAGTCTCCAGGTTCAGTGAATCAAAATATGATTTATAGACCAATAGCACGTATGAAAAGCATTCTCATTTCTGGCAGTATCCACTGTAATTGATGTTCCAGGTGACTGGAAGATAAAGGGGGAGACGGGGAAATACAGAAAGCCTGGCCCCAAATCCTTGGGTTATTTCTGCTCTCTGCAGAGGGTTTTGGATGCAAGTCTCCACAACCCCTTCAGAGAGCTTGAAGTTGTCAGCACTGTGTTATTACAAAATATTTTTTTATTTAGAAAGTTAGTGGCTGATTTATGATAGTTTTCCTTTACTTATAGAGAGTATGATACCAGCCAGGTGATTTCTCTATTGACAGTGACAAACTGAGACAGATTTGAGTGGTGTTAGTCTCTCCCCTAGTTTGATGCAAAGCAGAATTTGCTCCCAGCAGCCCGCAGCCCAAAGTCATATCCCATGCAGTGCTCTCCCAGTCGTTGTATCCCATCACCTTTTATATGCACATGTCAAATGTATGTTAATTTCCACCACAATAAATAATTGGGGTTGAAATCTCTTGTCTACTGAGAATTTTTACTGATTTATAGTGTACACTTGTCTATACTATGGATTTAAAGTGATCCATCTACTGCTGTGGCCAAGYAACTGCATTTGGATGGACTCCTTATGGCAATCAACCACGATTTGCAGGATCATATCCTTGCCTGCTTTCCAGCAGAGATAATTCCCACGGGTGGCGATTCTGGCTGTCACAACGAAGATTTGTGAGTGTGCAGTTGGTTAAAGTGGGGAGATGTGAGGTGTGGGCAGAGCTGTGGCACGCAGAGCTGCTGCTGGAGTCCAACTTGAATGAATTGTTATTAAAATACATGCAAATGAGCTGGAGTTGTCAAGAAAGAAATATACTGTGAAATTCCCTACTCTGCTGGAAAATCTACTACAACACCAGAGGGGAGGACTGATACTGGCTGTTAAAAATAACTGTATTTATGAAACCACAGCTCAGAAAGGTGCTGAACTGTTGATTGAGAGAAAATGAGAGCTACATGCTGCAGGACAGCTCTTTGTACAACACATGTTGGCCTCCGAATTGTTTCTTGGAGATCAGCACCTTCTGAATATCAGCCACAGGGGGAACTGCTAGACAAACTTTTGGTTTTACCAGTGTGGCCATTCATGTACACCGTAATAAAAAAAAGAATTAAGAGATTCAGGTCAAGTACTTGAAGATGACTGAGAGCCCTTTCCTGTTATAAAACTGCTCCAAAGCCCCAGATTTGTTCTTTATCTGAGCATTTTCCTCTGGAAACAATTTCAAATAGTTAAATATTCAGACTTTGGGGCCTATTTCACATAATCAAGATTAAAAATATGTGAATATTTTACACATTATTTGCACAGACATAGTGGGATGATTCCTTGTTGATGATAAAAAAAAAAAACCTGATTACAAAAAGAACTGTTCTAAGAGAGTGTGTTTTTCTGATCTAGAATACCTGAGTTTTTCAGAGCAGCAAAAGGAAAATCATCCACCATGAAGCTGCATCTCAGTTTCCCTTTTTTGGRAAGGTTACTCATGAGAACTCCCATCTTCTTTCACTCACAAATYTCCTTTTTCTTTCTATCAGTTTTGCTTAAGCTGCCCTTTACAACCACTTGATTAAATTTAGACTGAATTCCTTCACACATTATGTTACCATCTTCAGAGAGATATTCTGTTATGTCTCAGTGTTTACATGGCAAACAGATGTATATAGAGAGGCAGAAATAGAGATAAATATATAGTTATTTAAAGATTAACACTTCACACTTCCTATATCCTGTTTAATTCTAGCTGGTATGAACAGGCTCACACATTTAGATCATGAATCAGAGCCGATTAAACRCAATGAAAGGCTCACACTGACTTCAACAGATATTAGATCATGCTCACAGAGAGGGTAATAGACCTTTCAGTAGAGAAAATGAAAGTGTAATAATACACTGGCTTAGTGTATAATCATGTCTTCATCTAAGAGCAAGCCCCAGTGTCTGTAATWGTCCACTGATTTCTTACAGCTAAAAGGTTTACTCTTTTGGCTCACATCTTACTCTTCTGATATTGAAGGTCATGGATTCACTTCCTACCAATAGTCCCAAAGTCATGGATTTACTTCCTAACAACAGCCACAATGTTTGAAGGGAGGCGGCTGTGGGATGATGTTTTTAGAGGTATTTGTCAAAAAGGAATAATATCTAATAGAACAATTTAGTTTCTGAATTCTTAAATCATGAATTCTTTCTCTAATCCTCAGCCTCAGAGACTGCAAACCCAGGTTTTTACTGACAGCACATGGAACTGGCACGTAACTTGAAGTTTGCTGATAGGGGTAGCTGTTGAGTGCTGGCATTTGTGATATCAAAATATATCTAACTCTGGTTATTGCAGAAGTGTTTCTCTACTACTAAACTGAAATATGTCAGACAATGTCCCCAGATTTTGAAACTCTATCCAATCTGATACATGTCAGAGAGATTCCAAGGCAAGCTTCAATCAATAGCTCCCAGAATCTCACTTCCTGGGGAATTTTGGCCAAGCCCAGCAGATCACTTCAGAGCATAAGAGMGAACCTGGCAACATGCACATGGACTGGTTTGTGTCAGTGGACATCCTGCCAGAGCCAAAGAGTTGGAGCTGAAGGATCTGAATCTTTCCCAGCATCTTCATCCCATCCAGAGGAAAAGTCCTGTTGTAAAAGTGAGTTCCAAGTGGCATTGAAGCATTTTGAAGAGTGGCCAGATGCACTAGAGGGAAGAATATTGCAGCTGCTGGTCTATATTTCCTGTATTATAAACATTAATCTGAGAAGGTTTTGACCAAAGGATTGACTGCAATGATAATAAAGAAACCCCATCAAACAGATAATACAGATTTATATAAGAACATTTCCACCAAATGGACATGTTTTCAACTGACATGTATCTTCTATCTGCAGTGTAGGATGTGAGAAGAAAAACCAATATGCTACTGCTTCAGCTGTTGATAACACCTTATCAGCATTGTACAACAATGACTCACTGAGAGCTTTTCCAGCTCATACTTGGGTGAAAAATTATTGACTGCAAGGATGAACTGTTGAGACAGAAGATAGCAAAGAGAAAGTAAACATACCCTACATCTCTGAAAACACCCTCCCTTGTATTGTTTGTCACCAGAAGAGACAGAAATAACTATACCAAAGGACATAAAATTAATTTCAGTACTCCAATAAAAACYATATGGAGAAGGCCAGCTCCAGCTAATCACTTTTGGCAGTCTTTCATCTGCTGCAATACACCATGAGTATTCTCCTGCAGGCTCCTTACAGGAAAGATAAATGGGAGTTGGAGGCAAAAAATTCTCTCTTATGAGATTCTGGCTGGTACAGGTTGCCAGGATCAGTGGGAGCATATTCCCAACCCATCATCACCTCCACCTTGCCTTTTGCTAAGTGTCTCTAGTAACATTTTCCACTCCTTTCACAGATTCCTACACTCAACCTTTCTTTTCTTAGTAAGCAGATGTAGGAATACAGATTGATTTTCAAGATGTCTTCTACCAAGATTGTCAAGAGCCATGATTTCCAGTCCCATCTTCTGCATTCTCTCCACCCCATCCCACAGTCCATTGACAAAATAGGTCTTCACACGCACTCAGGTGTRTAATGGCAGAAAAAGTATTCTTCTCAAAGTGCTCTATCCATGTAACTAACATGCAGTAGGTTACAAAATGTGGATATATAAAATGGGGGGATAAAGGTCAGACAYAGTTATCACAAAAACAGAGCTTCTCCAGTTCTCAAGTTCTTATATTTGCACTTTCTAACTAAAGGGCATGAAACACCTGACATAACCCAGTGAGAGGTCTGAGCAAAAATTCACAAGTGCCCATTTTAAATTATAAACATTATATTTAAACCTAATCCATAAAGAATGACATAGAGTTTTAAGTCAATAATTATTCCAGTTCAGTTTTCTAGACACATCTTCTCCTCCTTTTCTTGACCTAGGAAATACACCATAGCACAATAACTCATAATATTACTATTGTAATATGGCATAATAGTATAGATAATCATGGCATTGTAACTAAAAATATGCAAAATATCAGATTCACTGTATTGATTCAGCTATTTCRTACACCTTGACAACAGCATCACTGACTCATGCAGTGAATTCAGCTTTACACYATTTCAGTTCTTACAGGGCCATATTATACACATTCTTCCTGCCTTATCTCACAAGGTGTCTGTGGGTTGGATTTTATCTCACTTTGAAYATCCACAGAAAGCATGTCAGCTGCCAGACTAATACTGAGTGTCTCTTTATGGTCATCAGGAAGAATTAGATGATTCAAGGATGTGATCAATTGAAATCATTTTATAATGAGTAGAATTGCATCCTGTGAGTCCCAAGTTTTGACTCTGGTGCCTGTAGAGGAACCCAAGGATGATGAATTCAGCTGTAACCATTGATGCAAGTTAACTCTTGTTAACTGWTTTGAGTTTTTCCAAAAGAATATTGACTTTATTCAGGCTATCAGACAGAATTTGAAACATGGCTCAAAAGATTGAGTGTACAGCAGGTTTAACAAATTATGCCTTCCTCGTAACTTCTTAACTGCCATTTACCCCCTGCTTAAACTTTTAGATACTCGAAGTAATTTTTTCAGTACAGCTAATAACATTTGTGATTATGACCTAATGAAAGAATTTRCTAAATGGCAAACCCTAGTGGGTTCATTTTTTGATGAGGAATACCAAAACAGCTGATTTTAAAAGAGCACTTGGTGTGTATAAGGTTTGTGATAACTATAAAAAACACCTTCTTTGAGGTGATGAGGCTTTGTGGGCACCACTATTAGGGACAGAAATAACTACCCAAGACAAATCAGGAAATACAAAGGAGAAGAGTGAAGGAATAGTACCTGAATCAAATTATTTTGTCTCATTAAGTGTAAGTGCTACAGCTTAGAGAAAATMGGCAATTCCAAATCAGGAAATCAGCTGTGCCTGTTCCAGCAAGGAGCTGTTATATCCTTCTGCTGATGCTTCCAGGACCTGTGCTCACACTTGRGAGGCTCTGAATGCCTTTGGCTCCCCCAAAACCAGCCAAAGTGATGGATGCTCACTGTACAACAAGACCAGAAGTTTACTATTCCTGTTGTTCAGCTCAGAGATTCCAGAAAACTCTATTTGTCATGGTTAAACACCACAGAGGCACTGCCTCCTTTCCCACAGTGGGATGGGAGACAGAATTGGGGGGGGAAAAGTAAAATTCCTGAGTTGAGATAAAGACAGTTTCATAGGACGGAAAATGAAGGGAAAATAATAATTATGATTAATAATAATATGAATATGAATATACAAAACAAGAGATGCATAATGCAATTATTCTCCACCCACCAACTCATGCCCAGCCTGTTCCCAAGCAGCAGCCCYTRSCCAGCTTTCCCCACAGTTTATGCACTGAGKGTGATRCCATWTGGTCTGRAATATCCCTTGGGCCAGCTGGGGTCAGCTGTCCTGSCAGTGTCCCCTCCCAGCTCCTTGTGCCCCTTGAGCCTCCTCTCTGGGTGTGAGAAGCTGRAAAGKCTTTGATTTAAAGGAAGAACTGCTCAGCAACAKCTAAAGCATCATTGTGCTATCAGTGTTATTCTAAATTCAAAATGCAGAACTGTGCCAGCCAGTAGGAAGAAAATTAACTCTATCCCAWCCCAAACCAGGGCAATCYCAGAAAACCCTTTTTCCTTCCTTCTCTGACTGGAAGCTGAATTTGTAGTAGAAGCTAACTCATCCTTTGAAACAGAGAAAATATAAATTCTTGATGTTGCAGAATTCTGATTATTTTAATAATTAAATAGTCTGGATTGATTATGTCACCAAAACCAACCATAAGRCAAAAACACTGTAAACATTTCTCTTCCGCACTCCGAAAATATGGCCATTCTTGCTCTTAGGAAAATAAGTCAAGAAAAGTAACAGAAACACAATAAGCCTTTGAAAAAAAAAGACAGGAATCTTTTTTCAGCCACTTACTCTGACTGTCACTGGATTTCTCTTGAAATATACTCAAAGAGTTCCTATAACTTATGAGAGACTATTTTAATAATAAGAAAACTAATAAACAGAAGAGATGGAAACCAGTGATTATYATACAAAAATTTTTGATTAATACTGAGTGAATTATTTATAACAGAACATTCACTCATATAATTGCAAAACCTTACATAAGACCACAGGCAGCAAATTCATTTATCTATTACATTTTAAAAGTACTCCAGTATATACCCTTCTTATAATAAACATAAGATCAAACACTGGAAAATCAACAACATAACAAACACAAGCTGAAAAATAAGAGGACTGCTTTCAAAACAAAAAGAGTAAATTTCTGTTTAATTATTCAGTAAAATTATTTAAAACTACAAAAGCAACGGAACCATTATTAATGTTTCCATTAAGAAGCAATGTGTCTTTGCTCCAATTAGGATTTTTACTGCTAGTGAGAGGCTGTCACTCTGTGAGAGCTAATCTGTGCTTCCAAGGGCTCTTACAAGAACAGGCTCAGATCAGCCAGAAACAAAACTGAGGGAGAACTCAGCCTTCATGAAACGAAGAATGAAATTAATTGGCATTTGTTCCCTGTCTGCTGCATGTTTGTTGGGTTGGGCAGTRATTCAGACCATGCCTGCAATCCAGTCCATCCCAAAACGAAAATTAGAGCAGTTCAGGAGGATTTTTTCTAATATTGGTTGTAAGTGTGCAGAGCAGGCTGTCTGTAGTTCAGAAAAAATGACATGCTGGTGAGCCAGCAGAGAGAGAAGGATCTCCCAGGCAGTGGATGAGCCCCAGACCAGAGCCAGGATCCCAAACTCACTGCTTCTCATCACCAAATCTGAAATGCAGGAAACAAGAGCTGCCAGTTTTTATCACTTCTCTCTCCTCTGTGCAAGCACCAGGCACACAAAAGCATTTAAACCAGCMGGTGAGGGCTCCAGCACAAAAACACAGTGCACGTTCCACGCTCCGGTCTCAAGGAAATTCCTTCATTCCACTTCCAAACTGTCAGATGTTAAACAATCCATGCTTGAGCTGGCTCAGTATAAACACTGCTGAAATGGCAAAACCAGTGATTTTTTTTGGAATGATGCCCAAGGCAAGGAGCCTGCGCGAAAAATTACTGTGGTTAATTTTGTGACCATCGAGTGTGATCAGAACCCAAACCTATCGCGGTTGGAATGGGGGTATTTGGTTTACTTTGTTATGTGATGAAAATGAGCAGCACTTCTGGATTTTAAGGAAAGCACTCAAAACCAAATTACTCCATCCCTAATTGTTGCCTTTTTCAAAAACTTGCCATTTGCAATCTTATTTTTCATTTTGTGGCTATTAAGCTGCAATCTTTGCAGCTCATCTGCCACCTTGTGGCTCATCCGCAAACTTTTCTGGGAACTGTGAAGGAAGAATGGGCTCCTTAGCAAAACCTCTGCATCTGCTCTGCATTTGCCATCCTTCATTATTATCAGACTGATCGGCTTTTCATTCCACAGCGTGAAAAATTAGAAAACTAAATATAAATCATTAGCCCGCATCTSTAAACTATCAATATATATTGGTCTGGTATGTTGTATAAGGGGGAACAGAATCAGTTGTATCTGTTCAATCACATACATGAAGTTCTGAATATATATAGATATATATCTATAATATATAATGATGTACACATTGACAAAATGGTAGAAAATGAGGCTGGAAAAGATCTTATGATCTCAACTAGGGAATATTCTTCTGCAAAGCTGGACCAGATATAACAGATTGTTCTTGATAGGCATTTAAGCTTTTCACAAAATCTTCAGACATTGCCCAACTTCCCAAATAAACTGCTAAAGTGCTGACTCTCTTGCTAGTGGGCAGCTGCTCTTCTTATTTAAGCTAAACCTTTGGTTTTAATCCCATCACTTTCTRCCCAGTGTAAACAGAAAATATAACTTACTCCTTCTTTTCATATGCACAGAAAACATTAATGAATTTATAACAGCTTCAACTCTTTCTGATATTAACTRACTCTGATATTGATAAATGGTGGATATTTACATTAGAACTATCTGGGTTCAAATTATTTCCAAATAACTAAGGAGATGTCCACTCTAAGTCTCATTGAAGAGGCTTGATTTCTGAAGTGTCTCTTTGTAGAAATAGGTCTCTGTATAGTGAAAAGAAAAAAAAAGTAAGAAACCGGAAACTGGGGCACCAGAAAATGTTTGTTTTTGAAAATCAAAACGCTGATATTGTGAAGAATAAATCAACATTTGTATCTCATGGTGATAAAAGTTTTAGCTAAAGAGGGTCCAGGTGCTTGATCTTGCTATCCTGACATCTTCCAAAATTACAGTGTACACACCCCTCTCCTCACAAAAACAAACAAACAAACAAAAAGAATTTTAAAAATTGCTCTTAGTTTTTTTATATTTTAGCTCAATTTCAAAAACAGGCTGCTGCTCCATCTGCTGCAGCAGAACACGTTTACAGAGTCGAGCTGCATGGTCTACATGCTAATACCATTGTGTGAGCTGCACAATTACTGCTGGAAGACAGATTAGATCTGCACATCAAAAGGATTCCACAGAATATACCAATTKGAGGTGTTCAAAAGGAGCAGGCACTTTCACAGATAGTGCCATGCCTATTAAAGGTACTTACGCACATTGCTGATATTAAAGATATCACTCACTCTTATCTGTCTGTTTATTGAGAGCTGTTTGTATATTAAATGTCATCTRACATACAGATTCCTTGGCTGAAAGGGGAGGGGGAAATGTACAGCAAAGCCCATCAGGGACATAAAATAATTTAATACCCTTTTCAGCCTTTGCTTTGAAATGTCCCTCCCATCCCTGGTTCTCTCAAGCACAGAAGTTAACTCTACTCTTTKCCTTCTGTGGTGTTGCCTAGCGATTTTTTTTTTTTCACCAGTACTTCAGTCCACATCATTTCTTATTCACTCACCAATATTATCATGAGATTCTCACTAAACTATAAATATGACAATATTTACTGAGGAGACAGAGACTCCCCCTTGCCTAGCAGGTTTGCAGGTCTTTGAACCACCTTTAGGCACATTTGRAAACATCAAACCCCCTCATTCACACCACCCAAAATAAACTGAGCCTCATCCCATGTCAGAACATGCAGCAGGTGTGAATCACACCGGAGCATGTTCCATACCTGTTCTGGCTAAAGCATTGGCCTTACTTTTTTAGCCTCAAAACCGATTGTAATGGCAGGTGGGTTAATTCAGTCCTGAGCATCTCGAGTGGTCAGAAAACCTCGACTGCCACTTATTGACAGGAGACAGAGAAGTCAAAACTCAGATCCCCACAGAGGGCAATGACTGGGGCTTCCCTTGGAGGGTCACTATAAATTTTGCCATGGGGCAGTTGTAGCACTTGCTGCAGAATATTCTGCTGGTGATTTACTCATGAACAGATCCATATGTTGGCTGGGGGCAAAGAAATCTCTTTGAGAAAATTTTGCCCAACTACTGCTGCTGGACATGAAAGGGGTTGAAAAGACCTGCCAGCCCTGTGGCAAAAGCCYTCCTTCTCTCCCAGAGGGAGCCTGAATGCAAAAACACAGCACTTTTTGTTGAAATATTGGCCTCAATCTGTCCCTATGGAGGCACCACATGCCCAGGGCTGAGGTTGTCTCCAGCTGCCCCTCACCCATCCTGCCAGCTTGGGGACCCCTCACAGCTCCTTTACAGGAGCCCTGAGAGTTTCCAGCACTGGTTCTGACACCTGTGATGSAGGAAATCAAACCCCAGTGCCCTCCCAGTACCATGGATGTGCTGGGAATGGGAAGGGGATGTCGTTGTGATGGATGTGGGATAAGGGGCYTCAGCTCAGCTGGCTCCAGGCAGGAATCTGTAACAGGAATACAGGGAAGCTGCAGGCTGGAACTGTCCCCACCTGTCCCCACCAGCCTGGAACCCCAACACTGCCCCTTCCCCTGGCARCCAGAGGTGCCAGAAATCCTCCTGGGAGCAGGATGGCCTCGAGTGGGGCAGGAGCCCTGCAAAGCCCTGCAGACACACTGCCTGTTTTCTGACCATACAGCATCCTCATCAACAGTGAGCTCATGTTCTCTGTGAGCCCAGGGCTAAAGATTTATTGGAAGTGGGCACAGAGCATGACCTGCACTCTGCTGCTTTCCCCTTGAAGTGTTTGTGCTGCAAAATAAAACACTATTGATCCCTGCTTTAACAATCACCGGGTGCAACAGGTCCAGCTGCTTGTAGGGCAGAAATATGATTGTGTCACTGCTGCAGTTACCACCCATGAAGTGTGGGAGAGAAGGAGGAGAGATCCCCATAGCTCTGGCATACACCATTGATTTCTAAAAATGGAGAAACTCCACCCTCTCCACCTGTTTGATGGACAGGACTCTTCACTGGGAACAAACACAAGATGCCTGTGGTTGTTTCTTACACAAAAACTTTTCCTGCCCTCTCTGTCAAGTCCTGTCACCAAGAAGTTTAAGCAATGTCCATGGTATTACAAGGAGGCCTTGGAATTACTTGGTATTGTGAGGGACACTGGCTCCTTCCAGATAAAACAACACTCTGTCCCAAGTAACTTCCAAGCAATTAAAAAACACTCTAATGAGACACTGAGATGGCCAGAGTAGGGCACAGAAAAGCTAATTGCCTTGTGGCCACTCAAGACAGATTTCAGATGAAGAACTGAAAAGAAGTGGCACTGAACAGAAGAAATAAAATTATAAGGAAAATGATCATATCCTTATCAAGGATGTCTAAGAAGGAAGAGTCAAAGGAAGATTAAATAAGGTGGGCAGATAAAAGGTTGCAAGATGGAAAATATTTATCACAGCCTTTGGAGGAGGCAGAAGGAAAAACAAACTTTACAAGCTAGAGASCATCCCTGCAGAGCACCTAATGGGATCACAGCTGGGTCCCATGTGCTCTGTCTCCCTCAAACTTCTCTCTTACATACGTATTTAAGACCATCTGCATTCACTATCTGCTATTTCAGAGCTAGTCCAAAGAGCTCCCTTGAATAATACAATKTTTTATCTGTACCAATATTTTAAAACAAAGCAGTTCTGCATTATTTGGTCCAATCTGTCGGCAGTTTAAATTCTGCCACAGGAGAATGTTTCAGCACAAAATGCATTTGAAATATAAAATTGTTTATGCAGCTTTTTCCTCCCTTTCCCACTGAAAACAACCCAATGTACCAGTTGTAATGGATTTTTAAACACGTTTATCATTAAAGAACCTTTCCAAGGAGGAAAAGCCAGTACGTGGAACACAAATGGACCTTTCTTACAATATTTCCCCATGGTATGGTTGTGTACCAAAAATATTATGCCAGAGGTTTATACTCTCTAATAACATTTTATTTTTGTATTCATAATGAAYGAAATTTTCAACTTAAAAAAAAATTATTACAAAACCTTTAATTACTACCATTATGCAGACATTTTCTCAGCACAGATCTCCCCACTRCCATTCATTATGTAGGATAAACCAAACAAATCTCTTCAGACTATGGAGCATTTCCAGAAAGGACAGATCTTTTTCCCATTAAGGAGCCGAAAGACAGTTATTTCCCAAATGAATAGAGACAGAAGTAGCTAAGAACATCCCCAAAACCCCGAGTTCAGTTTGTTCTAATTTTCATAGTGTCAAACAATGGTAAATTATTTGCCACCTACCTGGCAGGGACACAGCCTTGTTCTGCTCTTACAGTGAGAGGCTCTAAAACACTCTGTCACACCTGTATTTATAAATTCTCCAAATGCAAGAGTGTTGAAGAAAGGCCATATTGGCCATATTGTTATTGAGATGATGTCTTGCCTCTGGGGAAGCTCTTGCAAGCAGGGAATTTATTTTATGACTCAATTTGTCCAGGCAGAGTGAATTGTGAATGGTTTTTTGATTGTCTGGAGTGAGAGTTTGATTTGCTTTTTCTGAATAACTCCCTACACAATAGATGCATTATGCTAACTTTGCTAAGAATTCGGATTAAGAAAATATCTAGCTTCTGTGCCATAGATACTTTTGTAGCAGGAATTTATTTTCAAGGCTTCGAGATTTGCCATTGTTTGGGGATAATAAAAAGTATATTCTTGACTTCCCCATTGGCTGGCTCAAAATAAAAGATTCCTGAATCTGTGCTATCACTAAATTACCAACCCATTATTAAAAGACAGAGTTATGTAGAGCTAGGTGTATTTCCAGCTCTAAATTACTCATCCAAGGGCATGGTTACAAAAAATGCTATTAAAAACATGAGCCTTCATTTCAGGTTCAGAATTAGCAACAAATTGCAAAGTGCATAGTGCATCCTAACAAAAAGTAGCAATAACTGTAGAGGATATGGGAAATTAATAACATNAAAAAAAAAAAAAAAAAAAAAAAAAAAAAAAAAAAAAAAAAAAAAAAAAAAAAAAAAAAAAAAAAAAAAAAAAAAAAAAAAAAAAAAAAAAAAAAAGGTTTGAGCATGGTTTTAGCCATTCCTAAGAAGCATCTGTAGATGCAGAGAATTGCAAAACTGAACAATCCAGTTGACCCAGAGGTGTAAAAGTGGCCAGGCTTTTTCCCAGTGTTCTGTCTCTTTTAGTAATCTTGATTAAAAAATTATTATTAATTGATTTTTTTTTAAATCACAAAATGTCTCTGCAGTTGTAACAAAACAAAGAAATGGAGATGAACACATTTATAACAAGAATGCAATCAGAGGAGGCAAGTCTCCTAAAACCTCCTTTTCTATAATCACAGCTGCATGAAATATGTAGGCAAAAGCTCACTGTTTTTCCCAGAAAACAATTTATGTCTTGCTAGGACAGTTAATTATGCTCACTGCTACTTTTCAAAAAACCTTTAAAGGGAAGAAATCATGAATTCCAGAGAGCTCAGCCTGACAGTTCTGACTGCATTGGCTGTTATGCTCATTGACGTCTTTGCATCTTTATGGTGCCTTTAATACACACTGACTTAAAGTGGCAGACAAAGCTTAACTTCTCCCTGAATTTGCTCCAAAACATTTTTGAGAGTAATGGTGCAAAAAAAAATTCCTCTCCTTCTCCCCTGTTTGTGTGGAGATGTGTGTGCRCATGGCAGTGCAGGCAGACACATGTGCATCACCCATGCACGTGTGTAAGCAGCATTTGCTGTTCTGGGTGCTGAGTTTATTAGCACCTCAGTGATTTGTTTAGATGCTTAAGTGGCAATTTCAAAACCACATTTTTTGATATGAAGTTTTTTGCTTTCACGTGTGCCCACATGAACTTCATTTGGACCTGATTTTCGCAGAGCCTGAATGCTGAAGAGCCTGCTTTTCATAAAGATTTATTCCTGAGGCACATTTGAAAATCTCACCACTTACACAGTGAGAATATGGGATCTKCCCATTGCTGCTCAATCTGTGCCTGCAATAAAMRAAAATGCTGGTTTAAAACCTTTAGRGYTTCACTTTTCTACATAGYGARTMTTGCAAAAGRATTCTTGCCTCCACCCTTTTGGTTGATACTCTTCTACGTGATACYGTGACTAAAAACCTACTTATGCTTTGAAAGATGCTGCACAGCTCCAACAGCAGATATCTGTGATAAAAACAATTGGGTGGTGCTGTAAGGGTGCAGGAAGATAAATAGCAAAATCAGTAACAGGTCTCTGCTACCTCTCATCTCACATCATACACAAGAAGGACAGAACTGTCATCAATTTTATTAAGTCTTTGCTGTAACCACATAATTAGAAATGTCTGTAATTTTCAACATTTATGCTTCTAACTTGACTCCAGTCAATATTTAGCCATGCAAATACAAATATCATAGGTGATTATTACTGCAAAACACGGTCATACCATTTTAACTACCCGGTGCTTTGCCAGTGCAGGAATGACGAGTCCCCTGCACAGCTAAGCTTCACTCTTAAGTCAACAAAATAAAACAAGACAAAGTGCAGGATAACAGATCAATAGACAGAAAACCTGAGGG
>NW_026623284.1:527760-549770 GCF_030028575.1 Malurus melanocephalus
AATAACATGTGTAGCACAGGGAAAAGCAGTGCAGAGAAAGCAAAGGTCAGAGGAGTGGGAGAAGTTCAGCATGTAAATGATAAGAATGAGCAAGAGTGTAGGCAGGAAGACATTTTCCCTAAAAACAGTTTCAAAAAAAATTAACCTGGCCCTAGACTTCACAACTCCACCAGGAAGGGCTCAAGAGCATGAGATGTAATGCCCTGGAATAACTTTAAGGGAATATTGTCCATGTGATTTTTAATTTTATTACAGTAAATTATAGTTTTTGACTAATAAATTTCATTTCTCTAAACTGAAAAAAACACCAAACTTGAAAAATAAATTATACATGAAGAGTGTAAGGAATAGGTGGCCAAATATAGCTCATCAGGCTGGACTGGGGTTGCTCTTACTGCTCTGGCTATCTGGAATTCCACTCTTTGGGGTCCTTGAATAGCTGGTGGGGCGAGGGGCACCTCAACAGCAGCCCATCTTAAGAGGGCTAATGTCAGAAGAATCAGCACAAACTTCCTCTGTAGGATAAATGTAGGTTTCTACATGGGATATTGCCAGCATTTTAATCACACARTGATTATRTAGAGAGCATGATGGGAATTGGTTTTAGCTAATACCAGCTGTTAACTTTGCTGGGATTCTGGCTTTCCACTAAAATCAGAGAGGCAACCCTTGAGAGTAAGACATGCCCCYTACTCAGACATTGCTGCTAAGACAGGATGAAACACCTCTGCATGCTGCTCACCCCCTGCCAGCTTCAGCAGGARGCAGGACCATTAGTTTGAGAGCTTCTGACCATGAATACAGCCCAAACAATRTATTTGTGCTTTAATGGGGAGCACAACCATGGTTCGATCTTTYCTTTTGCCGGTGGATCTGCACCTCCAGTATCGTGCTGGGAATACACAGTGCTTTGTCAGAGAGGCAGTGAACCATTCAAACTGAACTGGACCCTGACTGAAAARCCCACAAATCAAAGGGTTGAACTGTTTGTCAGGTCTGGGGAGAAGCAATCCGAGCACTGTCCCGTTAAATCTGATTACACACAAACACGTAGACAGAGGCACGCAGGTTTCAAGTACTCGCTTCACACAAACCAATTAATGTTATCCCACAGTATTTTCTTCCCCCAGAAGAAAAGGTTAAACGTCCATTTGACTGACACACATCSCAGCCAGAATGCCAGAGTAATACAGAAACATGATCAGATAACATTTAGCTGTGTATTTTAAAGTCATGCCTAAAAATGTAGCCATAGAAGTGCACTTGAAAAACAGCGAGGTGAGTCAGACACGCAGCAATTACACTGCACTTAAAATGAGTGAGAAGGTTGCTGCTGGGAGGTCATGAGAGATCATTTTGTCAAGCAGTGTTAAATGAAGCAGTTGCCTTGTGTCTTTCTTCTGAGCTGCTCTGTGAAACAYGGRATCYWGTAATTTAAAGGGGATGTGAAGAAWAAGGCAGAGAGTTTTCAGAAGAAAAGCCTGGCCATGCCCATTTCCTTCCATTTGCAAAAGCAGGGACAGGAAAAGATGAAAGATGCCTTTGTGTGTCAGTCAGTGCATCTCTGCAGGCTCCAGATCTCTGCTGAAGRGGGAAGAGGGACTCTGAGGCTCTTGGGCAGGCTCTGTGCACAGCAGTGAGGCTTGATTTCATGCACTGAAGTTTAATTCTGGCATCCACTGACAGCCAGGGTAGCCTGGATGCTGAAGATGTCCCAATTCCTCCACTGAAGGTGTGATGCCATTATCAAAGTCATGATGCACCTTATAACATTGATAACTTTTTATATGGAATGAGATACTCAGAATGTACAAGGACTGCCCTGGTGTTTCCATTCCCAAAATTTTCTTCAGCATTTTCATCAGAGCTCAACATTTTTTCTGTCTTCCTTTACTCTGAACATCCTCAGCATAAGATATGGGAGAAATAGGAAGGAGCTTTGCCTTGCACCCTGAAAGGGGCAATCATTTGAAATACAGATTGATCAGATCAGTGTCCTGTAACCTTGATGTGGACACCAGCCATGGCTCCTGTGCTGTGTGTTCCATTTTAGTTCCTTGATCCAGCTGTGGATTCACTGACTCTTGCGTCCAATATTCTGGGCCTTCCAAAATTCTTGGTGTTCCCCAAGAGCCTTCTTCTGAGCACAGTGCAGATATATTTAACAATATATTTATATTTTTTATATTTCTATTCCTTCATCACACAGCACCACACAAGAGCTTGGCTCTGTTTTCCTTGGAATAGCACAACATAGGATGGCCACTGTCCTGAGAGGCAGGAATCTGAGTGCTACAGAGCAGTGAGAAAAAGATGTCCAGTGTGAAAGTTACCCTATGGCACAGTTTAGCATATTTGAACAGCACTAACTTTATGTTGAATATTCACAGAGCTTAAAGAGCCCCCAAGTGCTGAGCTGACCCCGTAGTTTGTCCTTTGTGACTGCAGTGGGAGCACACGATAGCATTTGCCCTTTAATGGGATTTCAAAAAGCCTTTACAATCCTTTAATAAAAAAAAAAAAAATTACAATCAACAGAAAATAAAGCTGCACTTTCAATTAACGAGGACAATTACTTCTAATTGTAAAGCTCATACATTTTTCGAATGAAGAGATATCATTTTGCCTTAATTGGTAGGTGCGGTGAATAGGCAATTAAAAACGCATTAAATTTGGACCTACAGATAACAAGGAGCAAATTTCTGTCCTGAGCAGATTACAGTTGTGAATGTGCCTCTGTTGTCACTTTAAAACCAATAAAGGGGCTCCCTGGGCATATTTCATGGTTCCTCCATTATTGTCACTGCAGATAAGAAATCAGCATTTCCATTACAAACAGTTGGGTTTCAGGGGGAGCAGACTAAATGATCCTGAAGACAGAAGTGCGCCATCATTCAGCCCAGGAGAGCTGAATGTGGTTTAAAAAGCACTGAGTTGCTTTTTGCCTGCCCTCTGCACCCCGGTGGATGAGCCCCAGCAATTACAGAGTGGTTGGGATGGTGCTGGTTCCAAAGTGCAGATGCTTTAATGGAAATCCCTGACAGAAAAAGGCCCCTTTACCCCTTCACACACATACTGATGTATGCTGTGTCTGCTGCTGACAATTGCACAAAGTTCATAGCAAAAAGTAATTTCTCACTCTTTCCCCTTGTCTGATTCCTGAAAAAAAAATGAACATTTCAGCCAGCTTTACAGAGAAACTGCTGCCCCTTGAACTGAGGCAGATAAGCCCTGGAGAGCCATGTTCTTTTCTGCCACACAGCATCATCATGGGACAAATTTACATGTGAATCCATTCGTGCTGCTATTTATCTGCAAACCAAGAATGACATATGCAAAACAACAGTCACAGCTGAATGTGCTCTGCAAACTAGGAGAGCTTCTGTATTCCAGTTCTGTTCTTCTTGTTCATTTAAATCCTGTCTCCTTTCARCCCTCTGTCTCAGTCAAGGAAACTGAGGCTCTCTGAGGGCATTTAATAGGAAATATTATTTGCAATTCCTAGAAATTAGTGGAGGCTGAAAGGATTGTAAGTGTAAAATGACCTCCAAGATCAGAAGTTATGTCTGTCCATCATCCTCTTACGCTGGAGGGGCAGCAGAGGGGTAGAGAGGTGAAACCCAGATCTTGTTCACAACAAGTGTTCAAAATAGCATTCAGAACAGATTCTTGAAGAGCCATGCTGTACTTCCTAAACTTTTCCCAGCAGTAAAGCTAATTTGGATTAGAAAATTCTTCTAGTTATTACTATGTTCATACAGCCCAGGGAATTGCAATGATACCTAAAGTTAATAGCAGACATCATTATACATAGGACATTCAAAGCAAAAACAAATCAGAAATTGCCATTCTTTTTTTTTTTTTTTTTTATGTTGTTGTTATATCTGTGCTCAGGAAAGCAGAAAGCACATATTTCATTATTGTGATTTATCATGCACAAAAACTTATTCCATCAAGACATCCTTACTTGAGCTGCTTGTATGCCTGCAGCTAAGACAGCAGAGAGCTGACTAAAAGTAAGACTGATCAGATGCCTAAAGGTAAGTCTCTCTAAGCACCTGGCTGATTTGGGGCTTTTAATGAAATCAGTCATGGAAACCCTATTTATTAGGCTTTAGTCTTTATTGATTTCTTGCCAGGACAATTTATAGAGTTGCAGAACTCACAACTTGCTACAAAGATTTTTGTACAAGTAGTAGAGGGAAATGCAAAAAGGGTCCTCGTACTCATGGATGGGCAACTCTGGCTCTGCCAGTGCCTCAGAGAGCTCATTTAGTTCTCCAGAAGAAGAGAATTAGGGATGTGGGCCCAGAAACATCTCACAGGTCTTACCTTGGTCACAGTGGGGACTAATCCAGTTAATGGATGTCACTGCCTGGAGCTGTGAGAGCTGCCACACCAGACCAAAACAGGGCAAAGAAAGCCATGGGTTTGTTTCAAGGGCTCTGACCACTCCAGGGCAAGCCTAACTCCAAGTAGTGCTACAATATTGATCTTTACAAATACAGATAATGTTGTTTCCAAAGCCCACTTGTACAGTTCAGTGTTTTAAATGTTTTCATTCTGCAAAATCCAAGGCAAACATCATGATAATGGCCAGAACAATTTCTGTATAGATGAGATCTTTGGCAGTCAAAACATTAATTTATTTATTTGGCAGAGAGACCTAAACTGTGGCTGGTTTTGCTAGATGGCATTCATGGCACTGTGTTGATTGCTGCTAAAGTTTTTCACTCCACGGCACCCATCCCAAAAGTTCTCTGGTGCCATAAAAAACTGAAAAGCAGATCCCTCTGAGTGCCTCAAGCCAAGTTTTGTGGCAGTGCATCTAACCTGTAGAGACAGGGTGGTRACACCTGAGCTGCTGCAGTCCCAGGTGGTCCAGAAGCTGCCCAGGAAGGGAATCGTGCCCGTGCTGCACTGGGTATTCCCCTGCCTCTGAATGAGCTCAGCACCCACAATGCCGATGCTGAAAGAAAGACGCTGTGATTTCAGATTGCTTCCAGCCACCATCCCTCCAAAAGTACCTGCCACCAGCTAAATCTCTTCCTGAGAGACTGAGAAACAAAATGGCAATGGAAATCAGGATCCTTGAAGTCAGCTCAGATTCACCTGAGGATGAGAAAGAAAAAGTTCCAACACCTTGTGAGGGGAAGCAGCAGAAGTTCCTGCCTGATGGATGGTCAGGAGTAACCTGGAAGTACAGAAGTGCATTTTACCTCTTGGTGCTCCCCTTGGCTGCTCCAGGTTCCACAGCCACCAGCCCCCGTGGAGCATTGCCAAGCTGTGCAAAGGGAGGTGGGAAAATAAGAAATATTAAGAAAAAATGACATGAATGAACTGTGTAAATGAGGAGGGTTGATATCACTGAGGAGGCTTCCTAGGGCTCCAGTGCATTTGGGTCCTGCATCCATGGTATTGCTCATCTGTTTGTGGGTAGATAGACAGACAGACAGATAGATAGATAGATGATAGACAGACAGATAGATAGATAGATAGATAGATAGATAGATAGATAGATAGATAGATAGATAGATAGATAGATAGCAGATGGAGAAAGGAAACTGCAGGGCTTCCTTCACAGAGCATGCCAGTAGAACTGATAGGGAATTTTCTGTTTAGAGGCTTCCACCTTCTCAGGAGGTAAAAGTTCATCAGAACAGAGGGCATTTGAGTGAGACAGCTCACTGGACTTGGAACAGAATATTTCTCTATGCTCTCAGAGAAAGGGCAAATGGTAAACCTCTTGTTTTCCATTGTATTTACATCCTGAGTTGAAAAGCATTGCTATAAATGAGGATTTTAAGATGCCAAATTCTATTTGTACTTCTGAAAAGAGTACTCCAATATTAAGGCGATGGCAAAATRTTTTCCTGAGAAAAGCTGATTTTTACAATGTTAAAATATTCTATGTACAGCAACCAGAACGGACCAAGAGACTATTTCATTCTTGGGTTGTGAGATGCATAAATATGATGCGTTACATCAGGGAGTGTTAAGATATATTTATAATTTGAAGGATTTTAGAGACTGTTTTAGTGTGGAAGATGAGATACCAATAAAAAGGGAAGTAATCTTGGAGAGAGCTGTGTTGTACCCCTTGGAAAGCAACACAGCAAAAGATAAACTGTGACCACAGGCACACACTTACTTGTCTGCCTTTATAAATATGTATCAGGTGAAAACAAGCACATCGAGTACATCTGTCTCAATATGTGTGTAAAAACCTAATCAGAGTGAAGGATAACAGAGTGTGGGTTTGGTCTGGTGGATGCACAGATGTTGTGATAGATGTGAATATGTTAATGGAAGCCTGGGATGGTGATGAGTGCATGGATACTGCTATAAATATGCAGGCCTGGGCTGTTTGCACTGATCTCTGCTCTTAAGGGCGATGCTGAAGCAGCAGTTTGCYACTGCTCTTCCTGACTGGTCACTGCTAATCAATAGCCTTATAAATCAGTGCATTTAAGGCACTGCCAGCCTGATTCCTCATGCAAACACTTGTCAGCTTCAATTAGTGGCCAGCCATGCCTGCTGCTCTCCCCTTGCTTCCTCCTGGTGCAGCACTGAGCCCAGGCTGCACTCAGTGTGGTAACTGGAGTTGCTCTTCTCTTCCAAAGTGTACCAGAGGAGGAATTACCATCACACAAATATGTTGCGAGAGATTCCAGGTCAGAACTACAATTTAATAGGGAAATAAGAAAAATAAAATATAAAATCAAATCAAATCAAATCAATGATACAGAATAAAACAGCTTAATTTGACAAATCAGAATGCAACCTGCCACCCTCCTGGTCAGGGTGGTGGTAGCAGTCTGGTTAAATGGTGGCTGCAGTCCCGTTGGAGTGATGGATGTGGTCTTGCCAAAGCAGAGATCCTGAAGAAAAGTCTAGCCTGTCTCTGGAGGTCCAGTGGTGATTCTCCAGCTCTTCTCCTCTGGGAATCCAGCAGAAGAAGCATCCCAGTGTTCCAGAGCCTCAGTTTATGTGCCAGTAGGGATGTCTAGCTCCTCCTCTGTGGGCAGGGATCTCCAAATGGGATGATGTATTTCCATGATTAATTCCCAGGGACCCTGATGGCCCATTAGCAGAGATGGTCCCTCGAGGGTGTTATCAGGGCTGTCACAGAGAGGATAAAGAGCTCTCCCCCACCTCATTTTAACAGCTTATGGAGATGGTGATAGAATACAGAATTTTGGTTACACCTTCCATGTAACCTTAGACACAATGGTGATGAAGGAAAAAGAAAGCCATCACAGCCTCCTTTATCAGTGGGATTTCCAAGCTTGCTGTGTTGCTCCTAACTCCACTGGCCTTTCTTCNGGAAAAAAATAAATAAAATAAGATAAAATAAAATAAAATAAAATAAAATAAAATAAAATAAAATAAAATAAAATAAAATAAAATAAAATAAAATAAAATAAAATAAAATAAAATAAAATGAAATGAAATGAAATGAAATGAAATGAAATGAAATGAAATGAAATAAAATAAAATAAAATAAAATAAAATAAATGATACAGAATAAAACAGCTTAATTTGACAAATCAGAATGCAACCTGCCACCCTCCTGGTCAGGGTGGTGGTAGCAGTCTGGTTAAATAGTGGCTGCAGTCCCGTTGGAGTGATGGATGTGGTCTTGCCAAAGCAGCAATCCTGAAGAAAAGTCTAGCTTGTCTCTGGAGGTCCAGTGGTGATTCTCCAACTCTTCTCCTCTGGGAATCCAGCAGAAGAAGTGTCCCAGTGTTCCAGACCCTCAGTTTATGTGCCAGTAGGGATGTCTAGCTCCTCCTCTCTGGGCAGGGATCTCCAAGTGGGATGATGTATTTCCACGATTCATTCCCAGGGACCCTGATAGCCCATTAGCAGAGATGGTCCCTCAAGGGTGTTATCAGGGCTGTCACAGAGAGGATGAAGAGCTCTCCTCCACCTCATTTTAACAGCTTATGGAGATGGTGACAGAATACAGACTTTTGGTTACACCTTCCATGTAACCTAAGACACAACGGTGATGAAGGAAAGAGAAAGCCATCACAGCCTCCTTTATCAGTGGGATTTCCAAGCTTACTGTGTTGCTCCTAACTCCACTGCCCTTTCTTCCAGTTCAGTCCTTTGTAATCAATGGGGAAGGTCTCCCTTTGAGAAAAAAAAAAGCCTTCATTTGGAGGAGACGCATGTGAATAGGGGTGGGAAATAATGTGGTGCAACCACGGGCATGGACAGACCAACAGAAACATGTCTTTAGAGATTAATGCACACATTAAAACACAAGAAACAAAAGGAATCACAAMAAACTAGAGAGACAGGTAAAGTTATCAGGGAAGTTCCTCAAGGATCCTCCCAGGGTTTGTTCAGCTCAGCATATTCATAAATGGTTTAGGGAAAGGAATAAAKAACAAAACCCTATTCAGAACAGTCAATTCAGTGCTGATTTCAAAGACTCACAAAAGCAGCGCACAATGCTGAATGACAGGGTGATAAGATTGCAGTTGAATTTCAATACTAATGAATACCAAGTAATGCATTTGGGGGCAAAAGCATAACAAAATTATAGGTTAYAGGAATTAGAGAAAGGGAAGAAAAGGATAGGAGAGGTCTGTATAAGAACTAGACAGACAAGAAATATTGCCAATAATTATTCATGATGCCCAGGAAAGAGGCAGTCTGAAACGTAGTGATCAGAAGGAAGGTAAAAAAAATRAACAAATCCAACAGAAATTATTTTTATGCACTTCATAATTAAATTGTGGAACTAATTGCCACAGGAAGTAGTAGAGACAAAAGCAGAATCTGGTTCATAAAAAAGTTTAATCTCACTGATAGAGAATGTAATTGCAGGTTAATGGTGGCTCAGAAATTCTTTGAACTGCTGTTTGCCAGGTAGRATACACCAGATAAAAATAGCTTCCCATACAACCTGTTAATCCTCACCCATGGGAATCAGAGAAAGGATTGGACCCTACCTTCTTTTAATCTAGCCCAGAATGCTGGTTCTTATATTATTAATARTCTTACCTGGTATCATTCCCCTACTTTGGGGAAAGAAAAAATAAGCCAYTAGGCCAAACCGCCATACATTTCCATGAAAACTTGAGAAGGTTTTGGAACAATGGGATGGAGTACTTTTAAAATTTTCAGCCAGTGGAAAAAGGGATTATTTCCTTTACTTTCCTACTTATTGGGATGATATCCCTACCTTTATCAGCATCTCTGCTTCCCCATCACCATGACCTTCCCACAGACTCAGTTGGTCCAAGCTGGTGGCCTTCCCGGCAATATAAAGACTGTTGGTCATGAACAAAATGTCCTGCTTGTCAGTAGTAATTCACAATGTGGCTTTAACCATACCAATCCAGCCCCAAAATACAAAAGCTCTTTTATGAATGTTAAAGTTTAAAAAATACTGTTCAGTGTACTGGTCCTTTTTTACCTAAGTTACAAAGATATCATTAAGGTCTTTAATTCTCACAGAACCATTTAGGGCAGAAAATACATTCAAGATCAAGTCTAAATGTTAACACAGAATTTTCAAGCCCCCACTAAACTATGTCCTTAAGTACCTTATTTACATGTCTTTTAAAAACTTCCAGGGATGGTGACTCTACCATTTCCCTGGGCAACCTATTCTGATTCTTGACAACCCTTTTGATGAAGAAATGTTTCCTGATATCCAATCTAATCCTCCCCTGGCCATTTCCTTTTGTCCTATCATTTGTTCCTTGGGAGAAGAGATTGACTCCCACCTGGCTACAACCTCCTTTCAGGGGGGATAATGTCTCCCCTGAGTGTCCTTTCAGACTGACCCCCCTCCCCAGCTCCACGTCCTTTTGCTCCACCTCCTTCACCGGCTCTGTTGCTTTTCTCTGGACACGCTTCAACATCTTGGTGTCTTTCTTGTAGTGAGGGGCCCAAAAGTGACCACGAGATCAAATATGTGGCTTCACCAGTGCTGGCAGGGACAGAGCCACTCTCCATCATTGAGTGACAATGGCCACCTCCATCAAAAGCCRTAGAAGGGGAACAGACAGACCAAAAGCTCCATTACATGACTTTGATTCCATGACAAAAGGGTCACAATGTGTGCCACATATCACTCTTTGTCTGCAGAGCTTATAAAAATTCAGCCTCAAGGGACAGAGTCATTAAGAGAGAATCCCAGTGTGTATTAAAGGAAGTCCACAATTTTCCCTTATATAACATATGGAAAAACAGCTTCCGGGACATTCTAATTTATAAGAACACATTAGAGAATAAAAGGGCTTTGCTAGAGGCGCCCAAACTTGTAAACATTTTCAGTGTTTTGTTTTACTGTGAAGAGGGAAAGCTTTTCCCTCTGTAGCACCTGATGAAACAAGAAGAGACAAGCACAACCACAGGATGGAAATGAATTGCAGACCCCATCCAATTACACAGTTCAAATTCTTAAATCATATAAACTGCAAGGCATTTCAGTTCAGTGCAGTTGAGAACAAGGAGAAGAAAAAGATTCTTTGAGAAAACTCATTTTGTTTGAAAGCAAAACATTGYCAGCCAGCCATGAACTGCAAGTTCAAACACATTTGCTAAAAGCCTCTATTCATTTGCAGTTTATTAGATAGCATGAAGCTGCCCATTCTGGTTATATTCTCTTTTTTTTAAATGCTTGGAACAGTAAAATATAAGAAGATTAATCATATGCAATATATATTCATTAGGTAAATATTCAGACAACTAATCAAATAGATTACCTTGCACAAACATTTCTCATAAAATAAGAGTGGGCATCATATTTAATAAAAACACAAACAAGTGGAGACTGATGGCCCAGCACGCAAAAGCAATATAAAATAAACACCTTCATAAGCAACAGATTCACCACTTACCCCCACAAGCCATTCACATATACAATCCATTTATTACAGCAAACTGGGTCTGGGCTTTGCCATTTTACAATTATGATTCCCTCAAGAGGAAGACAATATGAAACTTTATGGTAACTTCTCTTTTATTTAATACTGCACACAAATTACTGTCAGGTCACAGGGAGCAAACAAGCAGAGTAAGTCCCATTTTCTTTCCATTCCTTCTCGTTTCCTTTTTGTTTTTATTTTTTTTAATACTGCTCTATTTGAGAAATGTTTTCCATGAGAACATTTCCTTCCACATTAAAATATAATCACTATTTGGGGGACAAAAATGGACTATAGGTCAGGTTTTATTACTTCCCATTAAGAGATGGGTCACTGCTATGGAAGGGCATTAAATCAGCTATACTGCAGGATCAGTACAGCACTGAACAAAATGAAAATAAATCATTTGAGAAACCAGTGTGCAGTTTGTTGGAGCAACGCAGAGCTTTACCATAAAARCCTCTTTTTCACACAGGTGAAAGCMTGAGAATAGTCAATCCCTTGGGGACTCTCATGCAGGGCTGCCCAGACCCGGCACAGCACTGGAGAAGGGGAACATCTACCCCAAACTCCCTCACTATAAAGATAAAATCTGATATAGTCAGTCCATAGGAGACAGTTTTTCYTCCTGGAGTAATGCAGGGCACAGAGGTCAGCACCCAGCACTACCTGGAGCTGTCTGGCCTTTGGAGCTTTTMTAAATCATTGTACATTAAATTTCAAGGCAAACATATTTCAAAGCACAAATACAAAGTAATGGAGAAAGGGATGCTAAACACAAAGATCTATCACCTCTGACTAAGGAAGTTGCTGAGTCACATATTAGAGGTTGGAAGAATGTGCTGGGAAATATCACTCCACATTGCTTGCCTCCTCTATTTCCCACTCTCACAGACAGTGCTGAGCAAAATGAACCTCTGCTCTGACCCACRGAGATCTCAGAGTTGTTTAATAATTGATCATTCTCAGTTCAATCCAAACTAACCATGTGCTTCATATTTTTCACCAAGTAGAAGTAAGAGCTTAAGTATAAATAACTACGTATGTCTGGTGCAATGTGCTCTAGGAAGAGCCCCAGAAAATAAAGCAATGAAAGAGAATGAAGAGAAAAAGTTGGGTAAAGAAAAGTTGGAAGCTGTGGGATGCAGAGCACACCTAATTATCACTAATGACAAATGTTGTAGAGTCAAAYGCAAGGTCACACCGCTTACTGAAAACAAGCACTGATACCACCACGAACTTGTCAGTGCTGTTCATCACTTTTACTGACACACTCTGACAGTTTGCTGAGGAGAAGAGAGTGGTTTTTCCTTTACTGATACAAGGAGCCCAAAGGCAGGGTTTTACGGAGAGACAGCAAAGACATGTTCTTGTCAGAGATTGCACTTCACAAACGCCTTCAAGAGACTTGGATTCTTAAAAAATTGCTTTTCCCATGATTGGTTTACACTGTGTGGTTTTTACCTTATGGACAAGACTCCTGATTGTGAGAGCCTCAAGGGTTTAGCTCTGTGTTTCTGGCTGTGTTAACAGAGAACAGACCAAGGTATCAAATTGATGCTGAGCCAAGAGAATAATTATTGCACACCTTCATGTTGGTCCCCATCAACCCAGAGAATTTTACCATTCACAGACATCACAGAGCGGATTAATGGCTAACAAAGTCTCCAGAGGTGCTTCAAAGATTTACACCAGCTAGCCTGTAGTTTCTGAACTTTGGCCTCTTGCTTTCCAAATGAGTGAGATCTTCCCTAAGGAAAGAAAGTAGGAAATAAGATGCAGGAATTTAGGAAGTGGATAGAAAAAAAAGCTATACTGGAACATTTCTGTTAGAAAAAACTCAACAGAGCTCTCAGAGCATCCATGAAGATCCACAGGCTGAACTGCACCAAATTGCAGCYTGTGCTCAGAAGGGATTGAGCTCCAAGATTGCTATTTTGCCCACCTTGCTGTGCTGTCTGTATTTCATTGCTCTGTCAACAACCTCTTTCCCTTTTTCCTGTGCCTTATTATTAAATCCTCCCCTCCTAAATCTACCCACGAACATACAATATTCTGAAATGGCATCATCTATCTTACCAAAAGGGCGAAACTCTACTATTTGAATTAAAATGAGGAAAAATAACATGGATTCTATCTTTTCAGGCTGAATTACTGATTTAATCCATCATGCTGGCTACAGTGGGAAATGATGGCCCAGAACTCTAGGACACTACTTGATTATCTTTTAATTACCCACCACATTGATGCTGTGAAAAGAGACATCACAGGTTCTTGATTTCTACAGGAATTGCATGAATGGCTGTGATTAATGTAAACGCTGTGAGATTAGTGAGAGTGATTTCGGAAGAGATTACCATATCTTCTCAAACAGAAGCAAGAGCAAGCCACACTTTGTGAGTTAAATTACAACGTTGCTTACTCCCCCTCAAAATTTTAGTGCCACGGTGCCAGAGAGTGAATTGCCTTGCAGGCTCTCGCAGCGATTTGCATTTGTAGTAGGCACTTCACAGCTGGTTTTCAGGGGAGAAGTGGCTGCATCACAACGAGGTACTGGAGAGACAGCTTCAAAATGTGCATGACTGATAYGAATATTCTATAAAATTGTTGTCCTTCTTCTGCCTCAGGAGCCAAGTCCTGCAGGATAATCTGCATAATATTGATACCATGAATGGACAGATGTGCAAAAGTATACAGAAAAAAGAGAAAAAAGAGAAATATATGCCAACCTGTTGTCAAACCAAGTGGCATTATCAGTAATTAACTTGACCTGTTACATCACAGTCGTGGGACATTTGTTGAAGAAGACAAAAGACAGAATAAGAAAAGGAAATACTGCATTGCACAGCCATAAACATAAAAACAAAAGCAGGCTGGTACTATTTTTTTATTTCTTCCTCAGGTACCAACTTTTTGACAGTGCTGAGATTAACAACCTCACTCTCACTGTGGCATTAAACGTGTGGCCAGCCTTTGCACTCAAAATAGCACCCTATGATTTCGTTCCCTGGAAGGTCTTGATAAGGCTTCTGCAGAATTTTTGATGCAGAGCATTATCAGGCTGCTGTGGTATTGATTGATCCACTGTGATATGGGCAGGAGGTGCTCACAAAGACTTGAAATCCCCAGCTTGGGCTTGCAAATAGTTCCCCAAGACAGGATTTATGTTAGTGAGATGGGAAGAAGTAAAGCAGAGTTCTCAGGGATGTTAGAGATRTTAAGCCCAGCTCCTAAACTGTTTATATATTTTAAACCATATCTGTAAAAAAACACATGTATTATTTATATTCATTGTTCACAAATACCATGTCACTGGGGATTTCTCAATGATTTAGGGGGAAAAGCCAATCTTCCTGCTTTTCATAACACAGCTGTCAGGTTTCTCAGACTATGTAGCACAACATATTTTAGGATCACTCTTAATTGGTGCCTGGGCAGAGCTGTAGTAACTGGATTTGATGCCMCTCTGCCAGCAGGCAGCACAGAGCACTCTGTGAGCTCAGAGCAGAGATTTGTGCTGGGGAGCTGCTGCACRCCAGAGCACAAAACCACATCCAAGAAAGGGACATAACCAAGTGAAAATTCAGTCAGAAACAGGCTATGCAGATGGCAGAAGACTCAYTTTGTTTGCAGGGGTTTTGCCCTAGTAGAAATTTCAGACAATGACAGCTGTGACATTTGACCTGTACAGCATCAACTTAGCTTAATCATTGAGTGAATAATACTGCATTCCCATTAATTTTTTTGGGTTACTTCAATCACTGGATCTGTTTCCTCCAGATTAATTTTTTTTTATATTATTATTATTGTTGCAAATGGATCTATACTCCCAGCTCTCTTATACTGTCAGAGCTCACACTGTGATAATAGCAACMAGGAAAGTGCAAGTGCTGTTCATTACAGAAGAACATGGGTAGGACTTCAGTTATTTCCCCATATTAGTCATTTATTAATTTCCCTTAGTTACTAATTACCAGGAGCTAGTATGTTCAGGCTCATGCAAAGAGACAGCATGAAGTTCCTAAATCTCCTACATAACTTGGCATGTGAGAGGAGCCCTGCTGTAACTCAGCTCTGAACTAGAGTTGGGAAATACTACAGCCCGTGACTTCAGCCTCAGGAAATACCAGGACGTCAAATCCTGAATGTTTCCATAAAATCATTTTAGAAAAAAAAAAAAGTTTTTCAATTAACTACATCATCCTTTATCCTTTTAGATTTGGACTTTGCTCTGTTCCAAAGTGGTTCTGGGATAGTGCTTAGCAGCAGGTGCATGAACTGCACATGGCTGGGATAAAAGATGCTCAAGGAAAAGAAGAATTATATGTTAATTTCCAAATCTATTGCAGATGCAGTCACACTCTCCCTGGACACTAAACCAGCCAGACTTACGGTGAATATGGTTAATCTRTCTATAAACTAAGTATGTTCTGCCTTTCAGTGTGAAGAATTGATAAGACTGTCCCCTTGGRGAAGCAGTACAAGTACAAACCACAGAATAATCAGCTGCATAAGAGATAAGAAGCAACTGATTATGCAGCTCTTCTACAAAAAGGATTTGGGGTTTTTATAGGATCACAAAGTAAAGAGAAGCAAATGTCAAAATGCTTTACAAAGGGGAAAAGGAAGAAAAAAGCCACCAACATAAAATAACTCTTGAAATACAAACAGAATTTCTTCTTTGCAATTCAAAGCTGACCAAATCAGTAAGAAAACACTCTTCTGCTTTGAGTAGCAAAGTTCAAGGAATGCATGAATCAGAAAGAGTAGAGAAAAACAACAACAAGAGCTCTAGAAAATGTGACCTATGGGAAAGACTTAGGGCTCAGTTCMGTTTGAAAAAAAGGAGASCAAGAAAACAAACATCAACAACATGAAAGATATACACAAAAAGAAAGCAGAAATCAGGTGCTCTTCATGCCTGCTGTGGCTCAGAGATAGATATTCAAAAGCTGGAATAGACTGTAGGGAGGGGTTTAGACTCATCATTAGAGGTTTCTAAGAAACTGRTGGCTGAATTTCACCCTGTGTCAGAGAAAAAACATTCCTGGTGTCAGCTTCAATAAGCACATGCCCATTTTGTCCAGCAGGGCCTTCATCCTACAGATCCAAAGCAAACAGAGTGAACCACTCTAGTCTTGTGCTAAAGGCTCCTTCCTATTTGTAAAGATTGGTCTGAAACCGCTAATTTAACCTACATTTGTGAAATGCTTCAAGATGCTCTAAGAGGTGAAGGTGGGCTTGGAACATGGAGGAAAGCAGAGAGAACAAACAGAAAAGCAAAAGAGAACAAAGACAAATAGTAGGCTGAGTGATTTCTGGGCCTGTGAGTTGTGCTGCAAATCTGGGGCAATTTTCTGTGGGTTCACATAGGTGCAGTTAACAGAAAGAAATCACCTCTTGTRTTGCACAGACTTTTTAAGGATGTCATTTGCATGATTAGCATCCAGCTGCTCTTGCCCAATCCAAGTCTTTACAGGACAAAGGAAATAATCTGCACATGAGGTGTCTCAGTGTCTGGTGGATGTCACAGTCTTCCAGCTGCATGATACAATTGCTGATCTTAATGGGATGAACATTGTTGGGTTGTAACAGGATAGAGAAAATTATTTAAAGGAAAAAGAATTAATTAAGGAAAAAAAAATACCTTTTTAACAAGAGGTTCAAGGTGAATCCAAATTGCATCAGGATGCTTTAATGCACTTTTATTTTGGTCCAGCTGAAGGAGAGTTGGTCCTTGAGGACATTTTTTGTGTGGGGATGCAGCCCTCTCAGTCTGCTATTCATATACATCAGAGTATTTCAGGTTAGAAAATTTTTAAATTCATATTTCTGCTTCTTTTATGAGTTTCTCATTGCATTCTTCATGTTGACATTGCTGCCACCACAGCTTTTTTTTCCAGCTACCTCTACAATACCAGCCAGAGCTTCTTCTGTTTGATATTCTGTTCCATCTGTCCCACCTCCACATGGGTTTGCTCTCCTTAAAGCCCCCTTTCCCTGTTGATTCCTCTGCAAAGATCATCATCTTCAGTGGCTGGTTATCCAAGAGGGATCTAAGGTCCATAGCCCAAAAACCATCCAGTTTTTAACYTCTGCAGGGTTCTGACATTGTGTAGATACCACCAGGAGCAGCCCACTATGGCATCATCAGCTGAGAGCTGCAGGTTTGTATTTCATAGGGCTCTGCTGTCATTTTTCATTAATTATCATCATTTAATTAATCATCTTACTGCAAACTGGGGCTGCTCTTTGCACACCTGACACCTGCACACGCCCTGTGCAGCCAGCAGCACAGCCAGCACAGCCTCTGATGGTGTCACCAGATGTGTCTGCTCATCACATTCCTATTTCTCACACACTCTGTGACTATAGAGCTGCACAGAAAATGTACCTGCCTTTAGTGAAATGAAGAACACAGGGTGATTATTATACCCTATAAGAAAACACACCAGCACAAATTATTACAGAGTTCATGCAATCGGACAGGAAGAAAGCAAGAGCAGGCTGYAAATCACACCTAAATTGGAAATGGCTCTGTGCCTCAGAAAGCAGCCATACAGGACACCCCTTGGCATTGTAAACTTATCACCATCCTCATGAAAAAATTCAGGCATCAGCCAAGGATATCCATCTATGGCACATATTTCCCAAAACCTCCCCTCACAGTCAGTGCAAAACTCAATTTTAACTCAYTCCAACTCAGGTGATGGGGGGAATTTAGAGGCAGGATCTGGTTAGAGATCACAACACAAGCAGTTGTGCAACCATGTATGTTCATTTCTGAATATACTGGTTGTACTGAGAGGGGTCTAAAGATTGCAGAAGTTGAGCAAAACTTTCCCTCACATTGCTCCTTCTTCAGCCAGGTGACACCTAAGGGAAAAAAAAGAACTAATCAGAAAGCTGTTGGTCTTGAAACACAGAAATAAAAATGCTGTGGAAATTAAAATATCAAYTATGCTCATAAATTATTGAAGTCAATACCATACCAGTATATGCCYAAAGTGCTGAAAATTATACTAAATATCATTATTTTATACTGACATGTCCTAACATTTTCAGATATTAATTTTGCAAATATGTGTGCATACAGGTAGAGARCAAGTTTTGTATGGTTTCTTATAGCAAGAAAAAATATTTTAAAAATGCCTGGGTGCAAAGTTTATAATTCTACATAGTCTGAAGTATTTTGTTTCAGCATTTGGCAACAGTTCTTCAGTTCTGTATCAGTGTATTTGCTCTTCACAACTTTTTCTGATCCAATGCTCTCTCTCTTCCCRTGGTCCCACAGGCAAGACCGACAGAAATGCTGAACCCTGCTTTGAACATGAGAAAAGAAAATACTACTGGAACATCCTCTCTGAGAATGATGCAGCTTGTAATCCTTGTTTTCTCTGCTTCCAAAGAATCCCAGGTCTGCTCTGGAGGGCACATGAAAATCCCATTGCGGRTGGTCCTTACAGGGTTTGTGTTTGCACATAGGGTCTGAGAAGATCTGAAGAAAATGWGGGAAGAAGGAAACAAACAGAAGGATGGATCACAAGGATGCTGCAAACTGTTATTTGTGTGTCCAAAAAGGCTTCTCCTAGTTTGTTAGTGCTCTTCCTTTTAATTTTATTGGATTTTTAAGTATCTTGTAGGGTGCCTAGATCCAGGAAGGGATGCTCCCTTAACCTAGAAATTTGGAATTAATAAATAAGCAAATTGCCACCTATTATCAGCCCAAACTGCAATGCCTGACATGTTTTCCTGCTTAATATAACATTAAACAYGTATTGCAAGTTTTCTTATTTCACACAAAGCAAATCTTTGAAATAGTATTTTTTTTAAAAAAAAAATAGAAAGAAAAAAAAAGAAAAAAAAAACTCTCTTGTTTACTCCTGATTCTTCTTTTGGCTACGGTTCCAAGAAGCAATCTCCTCAGCCCCAAGGGATGCTGCTTCTGCTGCACATTGGAAAAACAAAATCCCACCCCCACATAACAAAGAAAATGAACACAGTGCACAAGCAGACTCACACTTCAGAATTGCCACTCTCAGCATTCAGCCTTTGTAAGTTTTCTCTCATTATTAGAAGCATCAGTGATTGCTGATACACATGGATGCAATTAAGAGGGAGCAAAGAAAGGATTCACAAACAAGCAGATGAGCTTTGTGTTTGGAGAGGCAGTAAAAGCTGAATCATTTATAAATTTTTCTGTTTAAGCTGTGAAAGGAGGGTATAGACTCAKCATTATGAAGAGTCTCGCAGCAAAGCTTGCAGCAAAGATATAAAATGGATCAAAAAGGAAAATTTCTTTTATTCTTTGTGCTCTTTCTCTTTTCATAGTATTTATGTCTGCTTCTCAAAGTGAGGACTAGGTTTTCATTTGGATCTCTATAACAATATTGCTGACACAGAGGGCATAATTCTACAGACCACCGAAGTCATCAGAAATTACTGACAGAAATAGCTCAATGCTTTTTCTCTATTTTTTTTCTATTTTTTTCTAATTTTTTTCTATTTTTATCTCAACCCAAGAGACTTTGATGATTTTCAGCCAAATTTTCACTAAAATAATTTAATTTCCTGATAACCTAGTTTTAATCTATAAACAGCATATATGTTCCMTCTTTTGGAGGATTTCCATTTGTGTGTGTTTCCAGTAGAAAATTTTAAGACCCTCACTGGGAATTGCCACATAATGAATAAATGCCAAAGCTGATCTGAGATCCTGAGTTTACCTCCAAAGCTGTCTCTTCATGCTTTCCAGGGACATTGGCATCATTCTGATTTTACTTGGGACTCCAGAGGAAGCCTCGAGTAGAATTAATTTAAGACAAGASATGCTGCCCTGTGTGCTACCCAGGGGATTCAGGGTTGTTACTGAGATCACAAGGCAGTCATGAATACACTCTGGATGTGAACAGTTGTCCAAAATGGCACAAGAGAACCAGACTAGCTGCTATATTGGCATTTAAATCTGTGCTTTCCTGCTGAAAATTAAGAGTTTCTCATTTGTTTAGTGGAACCCTGGGCAGAAAGATATRCAGAAAAGCAGAAAATTATGTAAGCCTGAATTCTCCTTTCTCTGTGCTTCAACTGTCATCACAAACAGTTGAAGCACAACTTCCCAGCATGCAGGAATGAGTGTGTGCAGCACCTCAAACACATGAAGCAGACTGAATCATGGAGAGATTCACCTCAGCTCAGATACTATGCTAGGAACATAGGAATTCTGGTTTAGTGATAGATGTCAATAATTCAACTTTCTGGAGGATTTTCTCTCTACTTTGGGAGCAGTCTGTGTTCAGGAAGATGAACTGCTCTTTTCAGGAGCATTAAACACCCCTTTTTCCCATCCATTTTTAAAAATAAAATGCTGACAAAGATTCAAAGCTACTATTTGAGGGTGCCCTTCATGGTCCCTTTTTGAGATGTACAATTTGAACAATTGTTCTTAAAAGGGAATGAATAGACTGATGGTGAAATCTAGACCAATTTTGGAGCTGTACCTAAATTCTAACCACATAAGCAGTCCCATTCAGTTCAAAATGGCTTAGTCCAGTCAGATTCTGTTTTGACTTAGTCATACTGGAATATTGTTCTGTCACATTTTGACTCAGCTCTTGCAAGGCTTGCAAACATCAGGAGAGGATATCAAGAAGCATTTCTTTACCAAACTTCTCAAGAGTTCCTTGAAAATTATCAGATTCAAACACCAGTGTCTTTCATCAACACAAAAGCTTGATTTTAAACACAGTTGTGCCAACAGCTACCAAGTGATAGTCCTGCCCTAAATTTTGTGGTCTCCAATTTCAGTGATCCTATAAGATCTGAGTAAGTCTTTTAACTCCATCAGATTCATTGGGATCTGAACCTTTTTTCCTGCAGTGCTGCCTGAAAAAAAATCTTATGGAGCACCAGGACTTTCTACAGCATTATTTACCAGAGGATTTGGTTTTATTATCAACAGGAAGCTGAGAAGTCYGTAGTATGTCATGGTTTGCTTCCACAGCAGCTAGGAATAGCCATGAATAAATCATGAAAATGCTTAGGAGTGTTCATATAGTTGAATTACAACATGTTTCCTGCACTAATTAAGAAATATTCATCTGACTTGCTTAGAGTCTGTCACATATTCCATCCTGGTCATGTCAGCATTATACATATTTTCCTCCTGAATCCACTCAGTATTGACAGAGTAGTTTGCAGGGTTATGTATGGCACAGCCTCCCTAGCAGCCCCTGAATGAAAAGGGAGTAATTCTCCAGAGAAGTTTTCACKATGGATTTGCATCTCTCCCCAGATTATCAGATCTTCTTCACCCCCAGCCCATAATATCTAATTACCCTGTAGCCTGTTCTCAATTATTTAAAGCCCAGCCGTTGCTTATTGGATTTTATAGTTTAATGTTAATAGAACAGAGGTTAACTGGCTCAATATTAGAAAAGGAGTCACTGGCTCAGTAATACAAAAGGAGTCAGGATTATGTTGAGCTCCTCAGTATTATTAATCGGGCTTTAAAGAGGGAACAGAGAACAGCATTTGTCAGCCCCGGCAGGGTTTGAAGGAGAAAGTCAATATTTACAGCCATGAGTGTCTCCTACCTGAGCTGCAGATAATTCTGAGCAGCTGGGGCTTGATAAAGTCAGCTTCAGACTTCTGTGGATCAGACCAGAGCAAAGGAAGTGTCATCAAAAAGGCAGGACTTTACCCAATTAAACCTGAATACTCCTGACACTAAAATAGTTACAGTGTCATCAGATGACTGTGCTGACTGACTGGGCAGGGATGGTACAGGGTTATCATCAATCAGATACCAAAGATACAGGGTTAACTCCCCATTTCTCATTGTTTTCCCTCCCATATTGAATGTGTTAAGGAAGTGGTGGTGGAAATGTCAAAGGTTTCTAAGGATACCAGGAAATACAGGGAAAGATGACTTTATTTTTGTTAGACTAGCTGATGTAGTCAGAAAAAAATATAAAAGCTTTTGATCATCTGTTAGGTACCTGTGGGGTAATTGGGCTGCTTGCCATGGTATGAGGGGGGAAGGCAAACCAGACAGCCAGCAGCTTTCATCTTCCAGATAATGGTGAAGTAAAATCCCAGGCCCACTACCTCTGGTGCTTT
>NW_026623284.1:549810-592491 GCF_030028575.1 Malurus melanocephalus
TTTTTTTTTTTTTTTTCTTTCAACCTGTACATTCGGGTTACTGAGAAACAGCAACTGTGGGCTAGCTGAGCCTTGATAACATCCACATGCACTGCTGCCCACAGCAAGTGCAGTGTCATACAAGTTATTTTAATCTCAGTGGAAGAAGCTTAAGCCTCATTATCTCACATTTACTAGGACTTAGAGTGCTCCCAATACAGTTATTTCTGCTATTCTTCTCTTGTCTTTTCAGATAAGCAGAGTAACATTTTATGCCACAGTCATGAACTGACATTTAGACCAGCTTTCCCTATTTTTAGGAAGGCATTTTTGGCAGTTTGTATTAATTTCACACAAGAAATTCCTTTTTAGAATACCTGTAAACTAAATACCTGTAAATCTTTCTCGCAACATAAGTCTCAGAAGCAATTTCTCCCATTTAGGCAAATAACAGTATTACTATTACTGAAATCAGCATTTAGGTTCATGCTCCTCCTAAGCATGAGCTTAGTGTAACCAAACACTCAGCAGAAATTCTTCTAAAGATTCACACAAACCTTTTCTGAAGACCAGGATTCAAGAATTCAAACCTCTTCTATGATTCAAATTATTAGGCCAATTATTCTAAAAGCCATAATATTCCCAACCCTGCTGTTCTCAGCACTTACTGAGAGTAGAAGTTTATATCTTACAATAAATTAAATCATTCCCTTTTGAAGAAGATCTTTCTAGAATTCTGTAGCTTTTAGGCTTTTARACCCACCATGCTCCTCCTAAGCCAAACAATTCCAATTACACTTATTAATGCTAGTGAAATTGTTTGCAGTAAATATTTGTCCTTTTAACACCGAATTTTGCCACTAACAACAGCCTTTTACCTGGAGTTTGTTTCTGAAGCYGTGCAAGCTTTTAGGGGAAAGGTGAAACAAACAAGCACAGTATTGAGTTCATGGAAGAGCACTGAATCAAACAGAATCATTCTAAGAATCTGGAATTCAGTGACACTGAGACTCAATTATCTGCCACAAGGTGAACYTAATCCTTCTGAAGTTTCAAACGTTCCAGCTTCCAAAACAGCAAGTTATCAGTYTGTAAGGAAGCTGACAGCACAAGAAAACAGTTGTTGTGCAGCAGATTGTGGGATTGAAAACCCTTTGTCCAGCTCTGAGGGCTGAGAACTCCCTGGGTCACACCAAAATCAGCAGTYRGTGGCAGCCACGAGCAGAGGGGCAGAGGAAGGACTCACTCTCATGGAGACAGCACCTGCCCCAAGGATATTCCTAACCCTAACCCTRMCCCCTAATTACAAACTGSCAGCCCCTTGCAATATTGCAAATGGCGTGAAGTGAGAAACACTTTTCATATTAKTGATAATTGATAAGGACTATTGATAAAAGATAAGAAATTGCACAAAACCATGAGCCCATCTTTGATTGTTTAGATGCCTTTTGTCTTACCTGAAACAGAGTCCTATCCAAATTAGAGCTCCAGGTGTACAAAGCTTGTTACATCTTTCCTTCTGTGAAGGCAATGTGGTTTTTCTCAGAKGGATGGCATCAGCTATGCCAAACAATGCCCTTGCTGGGAAAATATTGCCTTATTTCTGAGGAAAAAGGTTTGCCTTTAATAGATCATGACAGTTTTATGTAACMACAGACTAAAGTCAACAAGATTTCTACAATAATTATCCTCTTTTCAACTTYTATTTCCAAGAACTCCACCAGCAGCAAATCCTTATCAGTTTATATACAATCGCTGCYGGAATTTCCTTTACATCAGCAACATGTACCTAATTATTTTAGTGAWCTCATTAAGTAAAACACTTAAGTGACCAGAACCTAAAATTAACAGGATTTGGGGAAGCCAAAAACTAAAAGACCATCTTATTTCATTTGTCTAAACTCAATTTACTTTTATGAGATTCGCTTTTTCAAACTGTCATTTTTAACCGCTTATGTTACTAGYAAATTTTTTTTTGAGCTAACAAATTATTCAGATTGTGAAACCACTGCTCTTTTGCTGACATGAGTGCTGAGATTATTGCTGGAGATGTGTTTCTGGCAGCCTCTGTAATGAGATGATTCAGTCATTGGTGAGGCTGGAGATGCCTCTTCCAAGGCTGAAACTCTGGAGGTGTTTTAGTGCAGAGGTGGAATTTGAGGGTTTGGGGGTTTGTCAGACACTTCCTGGTCCTTGCACAACATCACATCACATCAGCCCCATGGCACAAGCTCTGGGGATGGCTGTGCTTCCAAATCACTGTGCCCTGATCACACTGCTCCATCTATGCTATGTCACTGTTCATTTCAGCTGCCATAGCTGCACCACAGAAATAAAGTGAAGAAGAGATAGATAAAAGCACCCTATTGCTGTTATTCATAAATGTGTTCATCAGTAAATGAGAGCTGAAAGTCCTCAGGTGGATAAATACATTTATTTGTATCCCAATACCAGGTGAGCATTTAGAGAAAGCACAGAAATGCAAGCAGCTTTGATGTTGGAGTGATCAGTGTAAATTCTGATGTGTGTATAAAGACTTTAGAGTCTGTGATCAGGTGACTCTGGTGGCCATTTAGTCCTTCCCTAAGCTTAGAGGTATTGGTAACAAGAGCTGAAGAGTGAGAAGATTAAAATGAGGGATCACCAGGGAAACCAAGAGATTCCTCCCAAAAAACACATTTCACAGCAGCACTGCAGRGAAAGACAATCTACATTTGCAAAGTGTGTGTCAGGCTCTGAACTGTCTTGTAAGAACATCTTCAGATAACAGGTGGGACAGCAGGGGAGAGAACTACTGTGCTAAAGTATTTCTTTTTAGTGATAAAAAGTAAGATATTATGCATTTTTCATTCTTTAGTGTTTACTTACTCAGCATTTCCTAAAAAGAAATCAAACACAGAATTTGCAGAGAGACATGCAAAGGACAACAGCCCTTTCAGCAGCAACTTTTTCAGTAGAAACTTATAAATCAGGAGGTCTGTGTTCATCTCCCAGCCTTTTCAGRCTATAAAATGGGGAGAAGCAGGAAAGAGCCCTCATCCACAGAGGGAGACTGGAAAGCAAAGTGACATTGTGTCCCTCTCCATACGGTGGCTGCCCTTGGTGTTAATGGCATGGGAAGGGAGCAGGGACTCCTTGAGTCACCTATTAGGGCTGATTGCTCTGAATTGTCTCTTGTTTGAAATTGCTGCTTTTCCAGCTCAGGCTRAGCTCCTTGTTGGAGCTGCTCATGATCAATATCAGTAAACACGAGCRTTTTCAGGGAAGAAAATTTTTCAGGGAAGAGTGTGAGGGTTGGGTGGGATGTGGCTCCCTCTCCTTCCTCAGGCTCTTCATATCAGCCCTGAACACRTCAAAGGAGTGATGGATTTTGAAAGATGGGGCCTCATGTTCCAAAGTTAATGGAGCCAGGTGTATTACAACAGAAAAAGAAAAGTCCTAGGRCCTGATTTATGCCTGCCTCAGGAGCACTGCCTGTGACAGCAGAAGATTTAGGAAGAGATGGTGTTGTTTAGGTGTCCTCAACATACCAAGATCAGCAAGAGACACTGGAAAAGTAGCACAGATTCTCAATGGTAAGGAAAGACAGCAGCGCAGAAAAGCAAAAGTGAATGGAAATTAACTTTGCCCTAGGAAAGGCAAGGTGCCAAAGAATAAAGCAGGATCATCCCCTATAAAATGTKTAGGTCCAGAAGGCAGTGAGTTTGGTGTAGTGGCTCAGGGGAGGGATAAATAGAGAGACCAGCCTGCTCTAGCACTGTTCTGTGGGCTGCTTAACATCAAACTGGTGGCTCTTTCTGACCTTCCTCTACACTGAGGAAATTAGAATTCCAGCTCCATGGCTCTGCTCTTTTGGTCATTCGCTCCCAAAAGGGCTGACCCCAAAGGAAGGCTCCGCTCTCTCACCCTAGGGCCTGCCTTTTCTCCCCCCCACACAAAGCCTCTCCAATGCAGACCAGGAAACATCATTATTCTAGAAATTATTTCTTTAATTGAATTTAATCCATTCATCCTCCCTTCCACATATTACTGTTTTTGGTTAAAACCCACAGGGCCAGGATATTCATCTGCCATCTTGACAAGCAGCTCTATAACATCACMTATGGAGACAGGAATGCAGCCAACCAGCCTCACAAGAGGCACATGAACTGTTGGATTAGACAGCACAGAACCTGCAAATCTCCCTTAAAATAAGAACTGAGCAAGGAAACAATTCCTGCATGAAGAGAAGCAGTGCAGACAGCTAGGTTTCCATCAAGAGGCAAAGCAGTCTGTCAAAGAAAGAAGAAAATATCACTTTTGTTTTTGTAAAAGGAGGCAGAAATCCTGTTCCATCAGTAACTTAAAAAAATGCTAAAGAAGAGGCATGAATGCACAAAATTTAATACAGCACTGCATTCACCAATGAGGGAATTAACAGTTGTTTCCACACATGTTATAAAATATGGGGAGGTAACTTAGTCCCCAAATGAGTACACAGGTACTAGAACATCATTAATGAGKATGAGTTTTGGTAACAATTTGACAGAAATGTCCCCTGGATTTCAAAAACTTTCTCTTTTTCTATCTGGATCAAATTGAATGATGTTTTTTTCATTCTCCAAAATAAAATGGATTAAACAAAACAAGAATCTTAAAGCATAGTCCAAGAGAGAATACAAATTCCTTTTCCAGGAGAAAAATTTTARTGCATAGGAAAATTATTGTGCAAATTGGAGACAGGAGTCTCTCTGAGGGGAGCAATACAAACTTTCATAAAAATGCAAAGAGACTAGAGCAGAGGAATTTTGCAAGAATAATTTCGATCATGTGGACAGAATAAATTTACAAAAACACTGCATAAAGAAAGTACAGCAGAAAGATTTAACTAAAAACATGGAGTACATTATTTTTAGAAGTACAAAGAACAGGAAACTGGTATCACAGGGAAAGGGGCAGGAGTTATCCTTTAAGCAGAACAGGATAGAAGTCAGCACAGGTCTGGGGCATTATGTCCTGTTAATAAGATTTATTTGAGCATGAGTGACTGGCAAATGCAGGTGAAGGGGGACTGAAGTTACATGAACCTCGATGSAATTATTATTCAGCTGCAGAAGACTGCCCAAAAAGCTGCCAGGTTCAACTCAGATATGATAACCATGGACCCAAAGGATGGTTGTGACCCAAAACTTTTTCAGCAAAATAGAACTTATATCCTCATATTTAAAATAATTTTAAATAATCAATAAAAAAAATCAAACTCCACCATTTTCCTTGCAAGAGAAGAAAATAGGTTTACAATTTTCATCTAGATATTTTRTTGAARAAAACAGGTTKATTGATAATGCTAAAAGGAAAAATWAAAGATTGCAATAAAAATATTGCAACAGAAATATTTTGGAAAAACTTCTGACAATCGGTGCTAAGAAAATAAAACCTGAACATGTAACYTTACACGTCTCTTAATTCTAGAAAAGTCCCTCTTTGATCTAGASAAAGCTGACTTTCTAGAAAAAGAAAAGTATTATTGTGTGCTGATTTAAGAACCAGGGTTTGTGCTGATGTCTATTGAATTCCTGACAGGGAGAGCATCACCTGTGATTTCAGAAAACCTTGCTGAGGAAGCTCTGGGCATCCTTCACTTGGTCCCTGGTGGAAGACAGAAAATATTTGGCTTCAGTCCAGTCTGAAGGAGGAAGGAGAAGTCTCTCTATGCCTTTTACTTTTATTAAAGCTGGTAAATTTAAAATGGGAAATGGGCTTTTTGCTTTTAAATAACTGAGCAGAGGGCTGCTGAAGGCTACTATTTCCCCAAATATGTTATATGCTGCATTTATCCTTAAATAACTACAGAATGCACTAACGGCATGAAACTCTTAGAAATACTGTAATATAATGTTTTCATAGAAAAAAAAATAGAAATAAATATAGCTGACATAAACATTAAAGGTAGATTTCTTGTAAGTGTATAAAATGTATTTAACTCTGCTTGCAGTTTAGTCAATGATTCTGGAAGTCCCTCCCAAAACCAGAGGAAAAATTTGTGGCGTTTGGGAACCAATCCAATTTCCACTGTACTCCATATTATTTCAAGGAAAAGCAAATGGTTTCTCAGRGGAGGTGTAAAGCAGCACAATTTAAATGGTATAGACCAGCTCACGCAGGGCAATGAAAACAGATCTATGCAGGGCCAGCTGCTAGGCTCAGAAACCCCAGAGTAAATTCACTTTTCTACCAGTCACACTGAAATTGCTCTAAATGCTCACCAGTTTAGCAAAGAGCAGAATCGAATCCAATGCCAGAGTGGCAATTTTCTAGGGGGAAAAAATAACAAAACTAAAGTTAAGACAAAACAGAAAAAAAAAAACCAAACCAATTATAAGACCCAAACATACATGGCAGAGACTGACACTTTACCTTTCAACTCTTTGTACATGGAAGAAGAAACATTCCAAACACCAAAGTTTCTAGCCAATGGTAGCACCAATCGACCACTGAAGTTTTGATGGCAGAGCTGTAGAGTGGGGGAAATGGAAGCAGTGCCCAGTGTCTCTACCAGAACTTTCCGGGGACCAGCAAAAAAGAACGTGCTGTACTTCCCTCTTCTTGCAAAGCCAATTAAAGGGAACACCTGAGAACAATCCAGGAAAAACAACAAAACAGGCAGCACAGGGCAGATGCACTGAGAGCCCCTCGGAGGACASCCCTGCAAGGAGCCTTTCTGGGGATGACAGCGCTGATCTGTTTCTCATGACCTGCAGCACGAGTGATAGCCTGGGCCCTCTCCACGTCCCCTCACTCATCAGCAGTGACATTTTAAACYAAACAAAATGACAGGAGGATCTCCTGCTGCTGAGAGGACCTGAGASAAGCTTCTCATGCAACGCACCATTCCAGAGAGAACCACTCCGAGCTGATTTGCCACAGCAGCCATGACCCCTAAGCTCTCACGCAGGAGCTGCAGAGTAATTCCCACCCTTCACCTGCTCTACTGATTTCCCTCCAATTCCAACCCCAGTGTTTGCCCTCCAGAGGCTCTCAGAATCAGAAGCTGTGCAGCCAGGCTGCCCTGTTTCGCCGAGCTGACAGTTTGCAATCTTACCAAGAACAGAGGATAAGGCTTTGCAGTAACCTTGCCAGTGCAGTGTAGCAGCTTCATGTGCTTTGATCTCACTGCTCTGTGTTTCCAGGTGAGTGATGGGATGCACAGCAGGAAAGGAGGAGACACTGCCTCTAAACACTCTGGGAACATCAGCACAACAGGAGCCAGAGGTAAATCTTATCTCCTGAACAACTGATGCTGTTGCCCARTGCTTGTAACATGGGTCACACCTCTCAGACCTGGTCCTGACTCTGCATCAGTTTTTATAGGAGCCTTGGTGCCATTTTGCAGACTAAGAAATGGTTTAGAAATATCAGAAGGTGAGAGCCTCTCCAAAGGCTGCTTTTCAGCTGGGAAGGGAAAATACTAGGGGCAAAGCAAATTGGCAGGGGTCCTTAAAGCCATTCTCCCTCAGCAGTGGCTAGATAATGATGAGAAGAGATTAAAGGACTGCAGGAATCAGAGGGGCCAGTGGGTAAARCTATATGGGTTATACCCAATGTTTCCTTTGTAAGCTAGTCCGATGTCTTCCCTTGGAAATGAACCTGGCTCTCATTCCTCTAGAAAATGAAATACAGGGCAAATTTTGCTGTACTCTTTATATTTGCAGTCATTACCCTTTTAAATTAGAGGAAGGAGAACTTGAAAGGACACACTCTTAAGTACTTTTCCTGTAGTTCAACTTTGTTTTCCTTTTCTCTTCATAGTTTGCAACAGCCTCTTAGGAGCTTAAAAACAAACACTGCTTCATTCTCCTTCCAAATGTGTCTTCTTCTATTTGTCAAACACCAATTCCCTGCACCCCTTGTGTTACTAATTAAGCTTAAAATTAACATGCGAATAAACAACTAGAACCTCGTTTGTGCATCTGCAGCATCAGAGATGACAGGAGAAGAAATGTTATGTCGAGTCCCTATCCTCACAGCACGCCTCCTGGAGCACAGTGATAGCAAAACCAGTGAAGTTTCAAGCCTTACCCTATTCCACAGGGTTACCACAAAAAACAATAGATCTTCAAGGCAACTTGCACTGATTCTCAGATGAAGGGAAAGGAGAAAGGCTTTGGCTTAGAAAAGTCTGCAGAAAGTTACCAAAAATTCCTCCAGCATTTGCTTCTTCTGAAAACTCCTACCCGTCTGACTGACATATAAAAATATTTACTAAAAGGCAATGGGCACAGCAATTGACAGGCAACCACCCAGGCAAGGTCCAGCTTGAAGCATTAGAGAAAAAGGAGATTTTAATGGTGGCAGAAAAGCAGGCTGTCACACCCTTTTGTGCAGCTCAGCTGATGAGATGCAGTCATAAAAGGAAGCCAGGCTATTTCATGACCATGCATTAGGTTTAAAGGTATAAATTTTCTCCTCCTCTGGATGTCACTTTTTGACGGTTGACAGGTGAGAGCTGAGTGCAATTTAGAATAACAAAATTTGTTTCCGCTTTCAAGAGATCTAAAAAATGGAACAAAGCCCCAAAGAGGAAAATCAAGWCCAATGTAGTTTTATTTACCTGTTAATTTCTTTTAAAAAATGACACCTGTAGTTTTAGCCTGGCTGACCTACATTAGGCATAGTGAAACCTACTGACAACAAACTCCCCAATTCCTTAAAATTTCTCTTCCTATTGTTTGAAGAGCAGGGAAAATTCCTTTTACTCATTGAGAGAATTCCACCCCAATGGAACTCTCTGGAAGTTTCAAGAATGAGGTAAATGTCTAAACTTTCTCTGCTTCTGTGGAGGACRCATGTAGTCATGCTCCACCAACACAATTCACAGTTTTTAGGTGGGGGAGACTCATGGGAAGGTCTCAGGGTTTGTGACAATGCTGGTGTCTGAAATAGAAAGCACTCAGACATAAACCTGACCTTGAAGTGTCCTTTCTCCCCTTGATAATGACTTCCTCTCGCTGAGTCTGGCAAGAAGGTGAAGCACTMATGCAGCTGAAATGCTCATGGCTCTGGACAACCTGAAAGAAGGTATTTTCTACCAGTGAGCACAAAAAGAAATATAGGTAGGCTCTTTATTGTCCCAGCCTGATCAGCCCATGAGCTGTTCCAGCCCTCAGATGCCGCTGTCCTCCACACAGCTACGCACACAAAAAGAAAACAACCCCCCTTTGGTTTTATGGGAAGGCACAAAGAGGAGGGAGTTAAGGTCATGAGTGATAAAATCCCTCTGATTAGAAGGCTACTTTAATCCTCAGATATTTGAGGCCAATTCCATTGATATTTCTGTTCCTAATTTCCTGCACTGGTATATTGTGATTTCCCTGAGACCTATCCACAGAGCAGACCACTGGGGCAGTGACTCATGATAGCAGCGTTTCTGGAATAAATAGTCCTTTTATTAGCAAAGTGAGAAACCTGTGGTCTGTGACCTGTGGTAACTATCTTTTGTGTTTCTGAATCTTTCAATAAAGTTACGGCAATTAATTGGAGAAGCATGGAAAAGACCAATATTTCAAATGCAAATGATTTTCCTGTTTTGAATTTAACTCTTGATTGTTTTCCTTAAGCTTTGACTCCACAGGTTCAGATGTCTCCCAAAATAAATTTGGTATCAGATATTCTTCTCCTTTCCCTAGGAGTGACATCTCATGAGACCAGTTGTAACATCAACTCTTACCTCTTGGAACACCTGGRCATAGATTTTCTTGCCTTTATTGAAGATACTCCTGTATCAAGCTGAATAAATTGTGTTTGTCYTCAGCATATCCCTTCAGTCATGCATGTTGTTTTTTTTAACTAAATACAGCTGTAAGAGCTGCTCTCTATATATCAATCCACCAAGCCACTTCAAGCTCATATTCCCAGGTGATTTATACCTCCTTTCTGACATGGAGCCATTTCCTTGAGCTCAGAGGGTGGCTTAACGCCTGTCTGACTATCTAAGTGGCAATTTAATCTTTAATTAGAAAGTACTATTTCTACTTCTCCACGTGCCTTGGAAATGAACTGTCTGTAACATTGCCTCTGTACAGAACTGATCAGAAGGAAAATTTGCCAGAGGTTCTGCCATTTCCTGCAGCTCACACCAGAGGCTGGGGGTGGAAAACACAGATGTTAGTAGAGTTGGATGCCTGAAGAAATAAATTCAGCTCTCATTCTACCAGATTCAGGATGACAAGGACAGGGAAGCACTGTTATCAGCTAGGCAAAGCTGGGRTTTGAACCTGTTTCTGCCAAAGCACAAGCTGACAAGCTCCACCCAGCCTCCCCAGATAATAAATACTCATACATATTGCTGTGTCCTCATTTCTGTGCAGAGTGCAGAACTTACAGTAACAAGTGCTTCAAATACCACCATTTTCCTTTCTCCTCTTGAAAACTGCTACCACAGAAGTATTGACAATTTCTACACTGAGAAATAGACWTCCAAAGGGTTGCAGTCACCCTGAGCAGAGGATGGAAGCAACAGCAAAGGCAAATCTGCTTTCATCAGTTCCTTATGTACCTGGGTGTCAGACAGCCCCTGAGTGACAGCATTCAGCATTCAGTCTGGACTTCCAAAGTCACAACAGGGTCGGGGGCAGCTGGGTTTGACAGCAGAGATGCTGAGGAGCAGCCCAGGGGAAGGTGTGGTGGRAAGGAGGGACAGCAGCATCTGACAGATGGACAGCATCTCCAGGAAGGGGATGTTATCAGAGACAATGCCCCGTGTGAAAGACAGGAAAGGAAAAAGGGCTCTAAGTTGGTTTATGGGGGAAGGCTCAACTTTGGCACCTACTGGAAGCTACAGAAAGTCAAAACTGCCAAATCTGAGAACCAAGGTTCACAAGATAACTGCAGGGACAAGGTCACTACTGAGTGGTTCAGTGGGCAAAGCTGAAATTACTCAGTTCAGGAATTCTGCCATGGATTGAGTTTGGTACATAGAGAGTGGCAGTGTCAGCCTCACAGAGAAAAGGGATTCCTGAGAGTACAATGAGATGTTTAAGGCAGAATGAAGCAGGACATGGACATGTTGGGGGAGTCCAAGGGGGCCCTGAAGATGGTCAATGGGATGGAGCATCTCTGCCACGAGGAAAAGCTGAGAGAGCTGGGCTCRTTCAACCTGGAGAAGAAAAGGCTCCAGAGAGATTTCAGAGCACCTTCCAGTGCCAAAAGGGGCTACATGAGAGGAGACAAACTTTTTAACAGGGCCTAAAGTTGTGATTRGACAAGGAATAATGGTTTTAAATTGAAAGAGGGTGGACTCAGGCTAGATATAAGGAAGAGATTTTTCACAGTGAGGGTGATGAAACATGGCACATGTTGTCAGAGAGGTGCTGGATGCCCCATTCCTGTAAACATGCGAGGTCAGGTTGGATGGGGTTCCCCTCTATTTGATGGCAACCCTGCTCATTGCAGGGAGGTTGGACTAGATGAGTCTTAAAAGTCCTTTCTAACCCAAACTGCTTTATGATTCTGTGAATTTCAGACAAAAAAAATATGGATCACATTTAGAATGAGGAGTATAAAATACTCATAGAAAAATGCTGGACTCTCCACCCCAAGGGACAGCTGAACAAGGACTGAGTGAAGTGCCAAAAGCTGTGCCAAAGAAAGAAAATCAGCTCAAAGGATGAATATGGCACAGGAATCTCTAAACAAGGCCATTTTCTGACCATCCAGAGAAGGTTTCAGCAGGCAGAGCACTGAGGTGATAGCCCCTGTCCCATTTTCTTATCCAGTGGCAATACAGGACTGGAGAGGTCACACAATCCCTCACGTGTGARCACTGCAGGTCCCATCCCTGTCACCTCCTGTTCAGCTGATCAAGCAGAGACCCACGCAGCACTCTCTGAAAATGAGATGTAACAACACACACGAGCCTCCAGATTCACTGGAAAGGGAATCATGCTGCTCCTCTGACAATCTCCAGGAGGGAATTGTCATTCTGTTGCATTTGTTTGCTAAATTAATCATTCAGCCTTACAAGCATGTGAACCAAAGGAACATTGATCTGAGGATCCATTGTGATGTGTTGACATGGAATGCTGTTATTGGGAATCCCCATGGAGCTCTCCAGGCACAAACAGCCTCTCCATGTGCTCAGGGCAGCTCTCCCTGCCCTACCCCAGCAGGCCACCTGATGTGGTAAATTCACACAAAGTTGGGTATCCATACATCAATGACAATGCTTTTTTTCTTATTTATTTAAAAACGTATGATTGCAAAAGCATTAATTTTTTTCATCCTTTTTTTTTTTCTATTTTAACCAAATTACTCTGAAAATTTGGGTTGAGATATTTGTGTCCTCTGTCACGTCCCATGTGGGATGTGGTCACTGAAAAATTAAATGAGACAGAGCTGGAATACAAGTTGTCCGTTCCCCTAACATTTCTTTTCCATCCTATTTATCTCAACATCTCAATGAAGGAAGAAGMTTCCACAGAGGGACAGAAAGAAAGAAGATAAAGAAAAGGAAGGAAAGGAAGGGAAAACTGCACTCTGTATGATCCCTAAGTCACTTCACAGTTAATATAAGCACARAAGTATTTTTGTTCCTATTCATAAGCCCCCTCCCGCTGTGCTGTTCTAACAAAAGCAGTTTCAACGACTTTCCTTATCAAGAATGCCAAATGAACCTACCTTTTGTACTGCAGCAGGTTTTTTTCCATTGGATAACTAAATCACACACTGCCTTAAGTTTTGCTAATAGATGTGGTTGTTTTACTAATCCAATCTGGCCAAAAATGGCATTTCCACATTTCACTGGAAGCTCAATGGCTCGTGGCAGAAGAGCTGAGACATAATTCTGCCTTTGTATGAGCTTTTAGTCCTCTTTTGGAAAGATTAATCAGTTTTCAGGATTCTTTGCTTTAGCCTGTAAAATGGAGACTGTTTTTTAAGAGCTTTTATCTTTACAAAAAGGTGTTGATTAGCTGGCTCCAATCTCAGTGCCTCGGTTATTCCTCCTCCATTACCCACACTCACAGCAGCCTTACCCTGGCTGTCCTCCAACCCCTCTGCAGCCTCTCTGGCCACTCTCCACCACCTCCTCCACAGGCCCCTATTTCAGTACAGAATGGTCAGGGGAAACGGGGCTGCTTGAGTGACACTCAACAAGCCACGCTCTTGAACATTGCCCAAAGAGCTCTGTAAATCTCCTCTCCTAATGTTTGTCCAAGAGTATAACCCAGGTATTCTTCTCTAATAGATCAACTCCAGACCTTGCACCTTTTCCTTTAAAGGCCCTACATAAATCTGCCTACAAGGTGATCTCTTTCCCTGCTSTTTCTCTCATGCCCCAACACTCCACACAGCTTGCCTCCCTCCCAGAATTCTCTTAACACCTGCAGCATTTGAGCGGAACAGGATACGGTTGTGCAGCAGGAAGCTACAAGAGGCTTCACAGGGAAATAGCCATTATTTTAATTTCCATTTGTAACAAGTAATTATTCTCACCTTGTAAGCATTATCTGGGTAATAAATAACCTGTGTTTTTCTTGTATTGTGCTCTCTGCTCTCACAAACCCCTATTGCTTGGTGCCTCAACAGCACATCACTACTAAGGGTGAACAGCAAAGAAAGGGTTGAGCAAGGTTTAAAAACTTCTGCTGAGAACTGTGTCCAAAGGAACTTTACAAACCAGTTCCCAGTACAACTTCATGGAACAACTTTATAATGAAACAGCTCTGTAATTAAAGAACAACTTATAAGAGCAACAACAACCCTGGTGTGAGAAAAGATCTGGGTTGTTTGTCTTGCCAGCAGTGCTAAAGCAGAACGGTTTTTTTGAGGGAACAGACCTGTAGCAGAGACCTTTGCCACCAGCTGTTGCTACAGTTCTTGTGTCACTCAGCACCAGGTGAGTTGTGATTTGTGACCAAAGCTGTGCTGACAAAAGCTCTGCAGTGTGCTTGTGCTGCACAGGTGACCCYGCTGCTGTGCTGCTCAACAGGAAGCAAGAAGCTGTGGCAGCAGAAAACTCCCTTCCTCAGTATACATCCCYTGCAAATACCCATCAGTGCCTTGGCCAACAACCCCCAACCTTCAGGTCTTACTCTTCTGGAAAATCAATAAGACATTGGCTTTGGGTTGCCAGTGTAGTGTCAAAAATAGGTCTGGTCTCTTCTGTTGCTTATCACTTTTGTCAGCATTACTCATATCTTCTTTTCTAAAGTTTTTCCTRATCCCATGGTTTTATACAGAACCAGTAAAAATGAATCACCAGAGCTCTGGGGAGCCATTCCCAACTGAATTGTTGCAGAATCCAGGTTCCTTCCAGGCTTCTTCTTACATCCATGGAGAGAGTGATGCTGATAAGCTCTCACAAAACTACTCTTCCTGGCTGTTATTAACCCATTTGAACCTTGAGCCTAATCCTCCCTTCTCCTACATTCCCCTTCAGCAGCCATTTCATTTATTTTTGTTAAAAAAAAWTTAGAAATATCACCTGAAAAATGTTACCCACACAAAAATAAGAAGCCAGATAACATCCTGCTGTTCACACTTCGGTGTGATAATTCCCTGAGATACATCATGGGCATAATCAGATTTAAGTGCTCAAAAATGAATCATAGTAAGACCAGTGATGAATGGTGGATTAAACATTCATTAACATARAAAAAAAAAAAGATAAATAGAAGTGAAAATGGAAAATAAATTATATTGAGTATAAGCAGTAAAAACTCTTCCAAAGGATTAGCTGAACACTAATGATGCCAGGGAAAGGGCTTGATTGTGGATGCTGGTTAATAGCTCTGTAATTAYGTTCTTCTTAGCATTTTTTAGTTATTATTTACTTCTACCAAAATAATCCTAAAGACCCTGTTGTGGCTCATGCTGCTCATTCCTGGAGATAGAAGAGCTTCCTCCAATATTTGAAACCAAACCTCAGGAAAGCAGATTTTCTACAGACCACAAACACCTTCTATCTTTCAGGGAACTGAATTTAAATCAAYGGCCACATTTCAGAGGTGGGCCCTGGCAATAAATTTTTGGGATGTACACAATGAGAAGAACAGTTAAGAAAAATCATTTCAGTGCTTTGAGTTATTCAGGCTACATATAGGAACATCAACAGGTGAAAATGAAGTAGGAAAAATTCAAAGCTGAGGTTGATAACTTCAGGGGAGTTCTGAAAAATTATAATAAAAGGCATGATGTTTTTAAAATCCATTTTCATCAAGATTTCTGGCAGATTTGGAAATGCATCTTTACTTCAGCTCTAACCGCAGAATACTGCAGAATAAATCTATGAGACAAAAAAGAAATAAACCTCTGGCTGGCCCAACTCAGCAAGACAATAACCATTCMACAAAGGAAAAACAACACTTCAGCACTCAACAACATGTAATTAACTTCAGATCTGTCCCTTTCAATCACAGATTATAGACAACCACTAGAACACAGATCTAAAGAAGATTCTTGCCCTGGCTGGGGAGGACCCAGGGCAGCAGTTTTCTGCCATCTCCCATTTCAATCTTCCTCCTGCAGATCTCTTGGCAAAGCTGAGCTGTGAGTTCAGCTCAGCTTGTGTTTATGTGCTCTGCACTGTTTAACATCTCCAATAAACCCCGTGGCTGGGAGCTCTTCATTTTACGTACTGAGAGCTCCATTAGTGGCGGCTCTAAGTGACACTTTACATTACCCAGTTGCTCGCAGGTGCAGTTCTTGCCAGGGGGATTCTTATTTGGAGAAGAGTGCACTAAGAGGCATTAATTACATTTCTCTCTTGGTTTTACACTCACTGATTTATTTCCACTAGCTTTTTTAACTCAGAGGCAAATCTTGCATTCTTGGACATGCAGATATTTTTGCTTTATTTATGCATAGCAGGGCAGAGTTATTAGCCCAGTTTTAATGCCTGCTCCTTCATCAAGCRAGCTTCGGATTTTATGAGTAGCAGGAATAGTGTCGAGACTACTCTCATGCCTGGGTAGCAAACATGATTTATCATGTTAGACTGTAAATCCCTGTAAGAGCTGGGTTTTGGTTACCCCTTGAAACATTTTCTTCGTTGTCTGCAATGGTGATGTAAGCAGACAAGGCGTCCCAAGGTATCCTCAACATGTGACCTCCTTCTTCTGCTGAAGGTCACTCACTCTCTCCCAGCTCACTCTCAAGGAGTTTACTTGGGAATACATGACAGTAAGAGATTTTTTTGTCTGAGTGAAGACAGGCTTTGCAAGCCACTGCCATCTTGTACTATTTGTTTTGATATAAAACAAATGCAAATGACATCCTGCTTTGAAAAGAATGACATGCATGTTATTTAATCTCTCTAGCACTTCTCAGATTTATCTTGGAATACATCTAACTTTCATTTATCCAGAGCCTAGAATTGGAAATTCAGGTTTTCTATTTTGATATTTTATTCGAGACAATAAATTACCTTGGGGTTTTGTGAATTTACACTTCCTTATTACGCCTTTTGATTCAGTAAACAGAAAGCAATTGACTCCCCCAGATCTATAAACTAAACACAAGCYGAGGATTTGCCATGCTTTAATCATCCCAAGCAATGCCGAGCTGAGTGCTTCTGAAAGACCTCCAGTGATGGAAATCTCCCATACAGCTCCACAGCTCTTCCAAAAAGGCTTTTTCCTAACTTCAGTGTCATTCTAACCTAAACCTCCCTTTCTTTCAGGGCCTAAACTCACTACTTCTTGTCCAACTCCTTGGGAACTGCAAAATTCACATTCTCTATTTTCAGTAAATTGAAAACTTAGGTCACGTTTTTAGTCCTCTCCTTCTGGAGTTCATTTTTCAGGGTGTCTACAACTGCTCAGAATTTTCTCCAAATGTCTCACTGATGTGTGTCTGTGGCACTCAGCTGAGATGTCACCACTGCTGGTTGCAATGTTCCTGGACCTCCAGCCTCTCCCAAATTATCACCTGTGAATAAATCTCCATCCCTACATATGAATGTGCAATAGCACAGTGCACCAAGGATCATGATGATGTCACAAAAAGGCAATGCATAAAACTATATTTTCTTTAATTGCTTCTTCTGGAATGCTTATATCTGCCACAAATTTGTTTTMATCAAACATTGTGACCTAGATATGCCCTCCTCCCTCACAAAAAAAAAAAAATCAATACATTCAATTTTCCTGTTACAAGTTTGCAAACAGTTTCTTTAATAGCTTTGTTTGTAAACATGGAARAAAACCCACATGTTCCTGAGGAAAGCTGTCTAGAGACCCCCTCCTCTGTCAAAGTCTTTATCTCCCATGTAAGTCCATGTAGGACAAGCAAATCTGCTGCAGCCACAAAACAGAGACACTGCTCTTCTATTCCCAYTCCCTCCCACTCTGACAGAATTATAACACAGGCCAGGATCTCTRCTGGGATCTGGKCTGTSTTTTTCATTTAGGGTTACACTGGAGACTGCTAATCTCAATGTTTTGCYACCATAATTCGATTAGTCAGAAGCATGAAATGAAGTCATGCTTCTGGCTGGCCAAATTAAGCCTGGCAATAAAGTTGGTCCTGTAACTGACACAGAGTCACAGAAAGGTTTGGGTTGGAAGGCACCCAAAAGATCACCTAATTCCAAACCCCCTGCCATGGACAGGGACACCTTCCWCTACAGCACGTGGCTCAAAGCCCCATTCAAGCTGGCCTTGAACATTTCCAGGTGGGGGGTGTCCACAAATTCTCTGGGCAACCTGTGCCAGTGTTTCACCACCCTCTGACTTCAGAACTTCTTCTTAACATCTAATGTAAACCTCTTCTTTTTAATTTGAAACTATCCCCCCTTGTCCTATCACTGTCTGACAGGCAGAAAATGTCTTGATGTAGTGCTGAAAGCTCCTGACAACTCTGCGATACCTTTGTATTCCTGGTCAGAGGTTTCTAAAGCTTAAATTTAAACCTCCAGCATTCATAGCTGCAAAGCTGATTACAAGAATTCCTGACTGAGTCTTTGAAGACCTCCAGTGACTGTTTAACTCTTCCAGACTTAACACCTGTTTTTCTGGTAGGTTCTGGTGCCTCGCAACTGGGTGCAATTTGTGGTGCAGTTTTACAAACCCACCTTGGTGACGAGAGAAGTGCACAAACATAATTTGAGTAGAACATGAAATAAACTGAGAAGAATCAAAAGGATAAATCAGACCACAAAGAAGGTAAGTGGCAATGTAACATATTTGAAAAGCAGAAATATCCCAGCTGATAAGGTGCAGCAAAGCACAGGAAGTTATATTTGGTTTTGAGCCATTTATAAGAAGCCCTTCAATTGCCTGCCACAATATTAACATATTTAAATAGTTCTAATCTGGTTTCATCACTGTGATTAAAATTGCTGACAAGGACGGATAGTAAKGATGAAAAGAATCAAACAGCAAAGAGTGAGACTGTAAATGGGTTTATAGGGGCATTAGGACCAGCAGCACACCTGATAAAAGAGCAACACCAGATCCCAAGGGGAAAACTCTGTAGGCAAACTACAAGTGRCCACATTTCAAAACTTTCTTTCCTTTTCCCACTTTAGTTCCACTCTTTGAATTAGATCATAAATGAAGTGGGTATCAAAGGGGGTAGACGATACGTGCATCATTCAAAAGGCACAACTCAAGAGGTATTAGCTCTCAAGTAATTTGCTCAGAGGCAGCAGCTCTGATATGTCCTGTACTGTCAGATCTGTTGATGGGCAGAATTTGTTGGCACATCACTGATCTCATCAAAAATAACTGAAGAGGATGACAAATGCTGAGAAAAATCACGAGCCTGAAAACCCGTGGGACCTTTTTGAAATTATCTTTTGCTTTAAGCATTCTGATTTAAGTATTTCTTACCTTTACTTGGAATCTGAGAGAGCGTTTTATTTGATAACTGAGAAACACTGCAAGTAAGGCTTCAAGGAAAAGCATTGATGGCTCTTGAAGAAATTGAAAGACCTGGAAAATACCTCCTTTCTGCGTGCCCCAGAGCAATTCAAGCAAGGACTAATTTCAATCCTTGAGCAGAGCAGTAGCAGCAAAATAATTTCCACATTAAGAAACAGCTGATGTGATGGTGAAGAACATTTGCGGTGTGGAGGAAGTTCCTCTGTAATCCCCAATGTCAGTAAAAGTCTATTTTGAGCCGCTGGGTTTCTGCAATCCCTCCTCACTGGCATTTGGAGATGGAGCAGCTGCTGTTTGTGGATTGAAGGAACAGCAGCTTGGCTTTCCTGAAGAACTCCTTCCCTCCCTCTGGCAGCACAGCCCTGGGCACTGCGTGCTCAGAGTGAGGTGACATCTGTCCCAGAGTTTCTCCACATGCCCATCTCCATTTTTTAATCATTTAGGCACCCCAGAACACTTCASATCCCCACACACAAATGGGATTTGCATTTTTAGGCTTCCAAAATAACGTTTACAACCTTCTCTCTTCTACTATTATGCCAATGCATAGACAATGTATTGTGGTRTAATGGGAATTAAGCCCATACTGAATTTCAGGCTACCATCCAGACCTTTCCTTCTCTCCTACAAACTCCCAGAGGGCTGACAAAGCCAGCATCATTCTCTTTGTTCCTGCCAAGTGGGGTCATGGGTCAATGTCCCCATGCTTGGATGCTGCCCCAGGGTTCATTTTCTTATCCCAAGGACCACCATTGGGATTTGGGAGCATGTGGACCCCACCCAGCATCTGCCTCTGTCCTCCCCTGTGGATCGTGGCCCTGTCTGTTTTTACAGAAGTAGCTAAACTGCAAGGAAGACTGTGAAAGCTCAGCAGGAGGGTAAAAGAAGCAGAGAGAAATCAACCTCTGTGTGATCAGAGACAGAAGAATATACAAAAGAGATCCCTCTTATTCCTACAGATCCATCTCCATTTGTATCTTTTTYACCTAAGCTTTTTCCATTGAAAATGACAGAAGGCAATATGTCACTGAGAATAGAGATGACAATTGCAAATGGTAGGTGTTTTCACTAGAAATTGCCAACACAAATTTTGATGTCTTTCTCCCATGGAGGCCTTCAAGAAAAAAAATTATGCCTTGGAGGTTTTCTGAAAAGTTGGAATATTGCAATAAAATATAATGCAGCACAAGGCTGTATAAAATTTATGGGGCACCTTTTATGAGAGCATCCCAAGGGGCTTCATATAATAGCCATAAAACACTAAAACACATCAGGGCACAGATTTAATTTTTAAAATGGCAGCATATATATTAGTGATTTACCATTGTTACTCCTCGTTRGGGGTCTAAGAACACTAATAAAATGGTCCTATCAAAAGTTCATTTAGGTGAAGGTTTCTAATGTCTGAATATGGTTCAGATTTTAGTAACTTTGACTAATAGATTAAAACTATGCCAAAACAACAACAAATGTGGTGTGTTTAATTCAGGAAGGGTTTCTGAATTATTAGTCAATGGAATTTTTTCACTGTTGCCAAGATCCAGCTCTCCCAAACTTGCAAAAAGATGAGTGAGAGGAAATTAGCTGAGCAACATCTCTTGAGACATTCACCCTTGTGCCATCCCACYTGTCAAAATGCTTTTACCAAGGACAGTGTGTGAAGAAGGAGGAGGATCCTGGCAAGACACKGCAAGGAAAGCAGCAGAATATACCTGATCAACAGCATTGGAAACGTCTTGGCTCCCTTTCAAACCTGTCCTGCTGTAACTGAATTCTATGTCTCATCACCACCTGAACCAYCTCACGTATTAAAAGTTGATAAAAGCTGTGCAGTCAGAGCTTTCTCTGAACTCCCATGGGTTAACAGCTACAGACTCTGATTTCTGCTCAATCTGAGTTTAATTTCTTTCAAGCAAGAGCTGGAACCAGATTGAACTGCAGCTCTGCAAATGAGTTGTTTGAAGAAAGATAAGCTAAGCACAGTGTAACATGCAATTAATACGCTGAATAAGTTATGAACTGACCTCAGGGAACAAAGAGTAAAAGAATTGTGTCTGTTTTTCAGCTCTTTGATAACACAAAAGAGGTCAAAGCTGAAAAAAAAATCAAAATTATAGACCAAAGTGGGAACAACAGATGGGGCAGTAAGAATTAAATGCACTAGAGGCTGTGAAAGCTCAGCACCTGTATTTATCTGCTGCTGTACATTGAAGTTCAACATTAAAGTGACCACCAGCCCACATATTTTAAAGAACATTCGAGGAATCTATACACATCCAGGGTCTTGAAATATGGAAAAGCAGCCTGGGCAGTCTGCTGGACTCGTTCTGTTGGTAATCTGTCTGTGGGAAGTTGGGTTGARGGGGCAGAGGTCTTGCTTTGCTCCAAACTCCAATATCCTTCATCCCACTGGAACTAAGCTGGAGGACCAGCACAAGAGTGAGTGAGACACAAAATCTGTATCCTTCAGGAAGCTGTTTMGGGACAAGGAAAGCCTTTTGCCATGGACAAAGCCCACATTTACATGAGGTCCATCTGCTGGTGTTGAAAACCAACCCAAACCACAAACCCAAACCCTTGAATTTGACCTGCTCTTTGAAGAGGTGTCTGGGAAGGCTGGGCTGCAAAGACACCTTCAGCAGAGCATCTTCTGGAAGTGCACAGGTTGGGCTTGGGGATGTGAGTGGCAGCATTCCCACCTGGACACCCCCAGGGCACAGAGAGCTGTGGGTGAGAACAAACAGCACAACAACCAGGCACACCCACTGGTATGGACCTGACCTCTTACAGCTCTAATTCCTGGTACATGGGAGGCAGAACCACGAACAAAATGGGTTTTTATCTTCAAGAGGGTAATTCACAGAGATCTTCTGACCCTGCTCATGCACTTCTGACCACCTCTGCACTGCCTTCAGAAAGAGGACACGCAGACACACACCCATATCCTCTGTCTGCAGCATTCATAGAATGAAAACACAATTGTCCTCTTGCCTGCAAACCATGGTTAACAGCGAAGGGATCAACTGAATTCCTCACCTTTCTCTCCAAACATTCTGGAAGAAAGCAGCAGATGAAGCCTGGTCTTGTGCAAAGTGAAATCAGGGATAGTTCTGCAGTAAAGCAGACAAACCAGCCAGCCAGCCATCCCTGACCCATCTCAGTGTCTGTCATCTCTGGATGAAGTTTACAACCTCTAGTCCCTCATATTACCTAAAAAAAAAAGCTTCTAATCCCCAAAACTTTCTGGATATTTGCTAACAGGGAGGCAAGTTCAATCCCCAAGGACGCTGAAGTCCCTGTGTGGAGGCATTGGGATCCCCACAAGGGCTGAGTGCTCTGCATTGACAAAGGGCATACAGTGGTCAAGCCAACAGAAGCAAACAGAGCTTGTCAGCCAGGATATCACCCAGCAGGCTTAATAACTCTGACTGATCTAAAAAGCTGTAAATTAACCAAATCTGTATGTTTTACAAAATTGGGTAAGTAATCAAAGCCCTGCAGTACTGAAATGATAAGCCTGAAGATACAGCACAGGAGAAAGCTCCTTATTGCTTAATCCTCAGCTCTCGAGCAAGCCAAGCATAAAATCCTTTAATCAAATCTAATAACCTGGGATAATCTTCAAAATAATGACTGCAAGGAATAACACATTCCTGTATTCATTAAAGCCTGAGATTTTCAAAAAACGGATTTTCATTAGCAGCAGGGCTGAAGGTATCCTCACATGTTGCATTATGCATAACTTCCTACAAGTAAAAAAAAAAAAATATTTAAAAACTCCATCGATTACACATTCTGATGGTACTAAAACCAGATCCCTCAACACAGTACAGCTATTTCCTATGTACAGGCACAAATGACATGTAAGTGYAACCATACCAAACACTGAAACATGATGCTCTCTGTCCTGAAAAAATCGTCCTAGATATCAGAATWATTCATGGCTTACGAGAAGAGATTTATTAAGAAGAAAAGTCTTACTCTTCTCCTTGGTTCCTCAGAGTTTTTCTAGCTGCCAAASAGTCTTTGGGGGCTTTGGGTTCACATATATCAATCAACCCACAGCAACATTTATTTCTAGGAAATTCTGTCTACAACTGTTTTCTAAATTGAGAGTACACAAGGCTGAAACATTGTCCAATGGAAGGTTTTAATGACATTAAACACAACAAACTCGGCTTACTACAAACCATCTCAGAGTCTAACAAGAATCATTTATGCCTCCTCTGCAACTGATAGATGACAAGTGATAGACAAGTCCTAAATCCTTGCCAATTTCTCTCTTCAGCAATTATATTTTGCCTTTCYAGGATGTTCTTTCAGATTTATTCCATTCAAAAGCGTGACAAACAATGAAGAAAAGAGAAATACTCAGAAGCTGGCAAAATTTATTTCATTTCATAATGTGAACAKATTTGCCTGCATTACAAACAAATGATCACAAAGATGTTTATTTTTCCGCTCACCCATCAATTGTGAAGTGATAATGTTGTATTTACACATCACACACAGAAATAAACAGTTTTCAATCAAAGGTTTACACATGAATTTCACTAGCTGTCTGTATAAAGTGAGAAATCAGCTGTGCCATGAGGTATTATTCCTCTTTTTGGAGACTACATGTCTGAAAGTAAAGATAGGTCAACAACAAGTGATCACTGCCAGCAGCATTCCTGGTCATCCTCACATCATTCTGCTCACAAGCCAGTGCAGCACAGCAGGGAGAAGGGTCGCTGCCTCCAAACAGTAAAGCAAATAAAAATCTCATTCACTCCCACTGCTGAAAATTAGGGTGGAAGAAATCCAAGAGGSCATTACTTGGTCTATCCATCTCCCTGCCCAAGGCATTCCTGATATTACTGATGAATATTTGTTAACTAAGTCAGCCCCAATTGCAGAGTCTCCGGAGGTCAACTTGAAACTTTCTCGCTGAAGGTTGTCTTTTCCTTTTTCCATTTGCAAAATGCCTTTGGAGAAGATATTCTCCTTTTTTTTTTCTTCAACAAGAGAAAACAGGCAGGGAAATAAGTAAAAATTAATATGAAAATTAAATAAGAAAGATAGTATGTTCTTATCAGCATTCTTTCTTCAGTTTGAACAAGCCAAATTCTTTCAACATTTCTTTGCAGGTCATGTTTTAAACTGCTCTCAATTAGAGAATAGATCATCTCTGTCGTGAAGGACAGCACTAAAAATGGCACAGTTCTCTGACTAAGGCCATCCTTTTGCTACACAGGAGTAATTACATCACATGGCAGCCTGTGCTCCTGCTCACACATCCCCTGTGATACCAAGCAGTTTGCAAAGCTTGTGATCATTCATCTCTGTCTAGTTTGCAGTTCTCTGTAGCCTCTTTACCCATCTCAGAATGCCCAGAGAATTTTCCTCTCATCCTTTACTCACACACTTCATTATTCCTACATAAGTGTAATCATTCCCTATTAAATAATATTCTCATTTTTCAGGTCATATCTCCATTCTGTCAAGACCATTTTGAATTATGGTCCGTGTGGCTCTGATGGGGATTCTTATCTCAGGATCCTCTCCATTGTACAGGTCACTGATAAAAACACYGGACACAGCGAAACCCTGAGGAAACCTTGAAGGACTTCACTGACTGTATCCTTCATTTCAAGGTGGAATTCCTGTGTGTTATGTAGTTCTGAGAGAATTAATCAGTCATTTCGGCAGACCACAYTTCCCTGGTGTCCATCCATGTGGTACCTCACGTGGTACCTCACTTATCCCCAAGCATTCCCATGGGAAAAAAAAGAGTTACTAAGGGCTGCTAAAATTCCTTTGACAAAAAAAACCTTTACATGATCAATTTGAGAACTCCCTCTGCTGTTTTGCTCTCCTGCTCTGGCTGTCATTTCCCTCCTCTGTGCACAGGTATTAACAGTGCTGTCTACCTGATGGCAAGTGAAGATCAGCTCAGAATAAAGCACTCATCACTTTAGGCTCCTCCAAATCTTCTGCCTATTAAGTGTCAACATTTGGACCTCTCCTAAGTGATGTGCCTTGTTATTTCATCTCACCTCATGTCTTAACCTTTTTGATTAGGTCACTGAGAGCTCTCACGATGCCTTTATTCTCCTTCTCAGTAACCTGACCTAGTTTCTACTTTCTGYATCCTTTTCTCCTGTGTTTGAAGTCAATGAAAGGCTCATAATTTAGCCAAGTTGATCTCTTACTGACTTCTTATCTCTCCTCCACAAGGAGAGAGCCTTATTAATATTCTTCTTTAAGGAACTGCCAGCTTTCTTAAATTCTCTACTCCATCAGGCTTGCCTCCCAGGCAGCACCTACCAATTTTTTGAGTATCAGACCCTTCCTACTTGAAATCCAGTGTTACTGTTTTGCTGCATATGTTCCTTCAAGTCCTGTGAATCATAAATGTATAATTTCATGATCATTCGCAGCTAACATGATCTTTGTCTGAATATTATCAAAGTTTCTTCCCATAGGTCAGTATTTAATAAAAATTAATCCTATTCTACTTAATTATCTTTACCAAAGTCCATCAGAAACACATTCAAAGCACTTGCTGACAGGCTCCCTCTGAAATACACTTTATTTGCAACAGATACATGGGTAACCAAGAATCTGCATTAAGATTTTCAGCTCCTTCTGTTTGTTCATCGTCCTTCTTGCATTGTGGTGAGTGCTCTCCACTCCTACTACTTTATGAAGAACAACCCAGCCTGGTTTTTATGCTGACCTAAGTCACCATTATTTTATACCACTTCAAGGGCTGATTAATTCCAAGTCAAAGATCTTCACTGGTCTCAATTTTTGCGCCTCACCTTGTCAATCACTCTCAGGTGAGGAAAACAAAGACCATGCATGCACTGCCAAGATGCATTTTGTCACTCCCTGCACACTCAACCCAGACTGAACAGGCTGAAAATAACACCAGCTGTGCCCTTGTTTCTCTCATCCTTGCGTCTCCCCAGAAGCCTTATGACCRCTTTGACCGCAGTACTGAAATGTTCACTGAAGAGGAGAAAACCCCACAAGGAAACCTGGACAGGTCAGTGTATCAGAAAGCTGCATGTACATGGAACAGAAAGCTGCTGTGGTCAGCAGACCAATTGACTTCAACAGTGAAAGGAATTCAGCAACTGGAAAGAGACAGAATGATCCAACAGTTGCACTATGAAGAGACAGAAGACTGGACAATGGAAGAGGGAAAAAGACATTCACAGAGAGTGATGCTCAGAGAATCACTAGCTTTGGAGATTTTCAAACTGGACATAACAAGGCCCAGGTCCCTGAAGACTCAAAGTRTTCTACTGAAGTCTGGGGCTGTGATCCTTCTTTCTGTCCTCCTTTTATAATTCTTTTACCTTCATGCAGTCGGTGCCATTAAGGTTTCTGCCAAACTTCATAAGCCCCAGCACGGTAAGCATGAGGTTCAGCAGTGACTCCCCACTCATCATCTTCTCAATCACCTGCTGCCATCACAAACCCACTGTATTTTCTGTGCCCTGGCCATGCTGGGTTTTTCCAGCATGTATCATGGTGGCTGAAGTTCATCCTGAGGTCCAGGGCTTGTGAACATGAGATTTCTCCCTGTTGTTTGAAGCAAGTTTCACATACTTTCTCTTTCCTTCATCCTGTAAATGCTGTGTATTTTGTGAACATTAATACAAAAGCACAGCAAAGATGGAAATGTATTTACAAATCCACAGCAAGTCTAGAGCACTGTGCTTTACTTATTAAAAAACTGCAATGAGGAAGAGACAAAATGAAGAAGCAAATTTAAGGACCTTTCCCTSTGAAGATGGGGTCATAAAAGACTTTCCTATTAAAAACTAGACAGKTTATAACTATTAAAAAGCAAGTCTGTGAGCTCTAGGGATGGATTTCGCACAACTGTAGTTGAGATATACACAGATGTGCATATATCAAACAGTAAAAGAAATAGTTATGCAGAATCCTAGAGAAAGGCCAGTAAGATAGATTGATAAGAATCTGTAAGCAAAATTGGGAGGAAACTGCAACAGAGATGAAYTTTGCAAAGGGTGGGAAGGAGGAAGCAATGCCAGTAACACAGCAATCAGCACAACTACAGGGGAAAAAGAAAAAAAAAAAGACTACGGAAAACAAAAACCCTACAGAAAAAAAGGTCAGGCAATGGAAAAAAATGGCTGTATTGGTATGCAGCACTTACTTTMCAGAGCACCAAAAAGTCAGTGAGATGTGTGTTTTAAACACAGGAATGAATTATTAATTATTATTCTTAAGAGATCTTGTTAATTCAATAGTATTCCGGTAACACACACAACACATTTAAGATGGACACAGAGGAGTGAATGTAGCTGAAGACAATTACCAAATCAAACGCAGTGGGAACCAATAACTTTCAACCAAAAGRGTATCCTGTAGAGCCCATAATAAAAATATGACCAAACAACATGTATCAGTAAAATCACAGGAGTTCAGAGAAGACAAGGAGCATGTGGCATCTGCCATAGAAAACCAGGAAATAACATTCAGAGAAGATCCCAATCAAGAGATCAGATTTCTCCTTGGTTACCTCTAGAGCAAGGAAAYGAGGTAATGTTATATCAGAATTACTAAATTCTTTTTCATACCACTGAGAGAATCTGTTGAATCTCCCTCATACAGGAGTTTTTGAAGGCGGGCTACAGAAAAGTCACACATGGATAGCCTGGGTGTGCCTGCTCAATTCCTTTAGAGGGAGGAGGCCTTCTTGTACATTTTCCCTGCACCATAAATTGTATTGCAGCATCTTCTTCACCTTAGAAGAATTCTGGGCCATTATCTTGGATTGCACAATTTTTTGGTTCTGAGGTGCAGCTGGTCAAAATTATGCACTAGGGTTAAGTTTAATGAACAAGTTGAGTATTCTCCTTTCCTCAGGATAATGCCATGGGATGCAGCAAAGGATCCAAAATGACATTTTTTTGTGGCTTCTGTGCCATAACAGAGGAAACTGGCAGAGCAGGGTGCTAAATCTATGAGCAGAGCTGAAACCCTTACCTCTGTTTCCACCTCATKACTGTAAAGAAAAATTTAAATATTATACAGAAATGTGTAGAGAAATTTCACTGGACAGCAAGCAAGACACAGTTCATCTGAAAATGTGAAAGGGCATGCTGATGGTCTGGAGATATGAGCTGCAGCAAACCTTAGGAATGACTGAAGCCAAGGGTCTTAAGCCATAAAARAGCAGATGTTATTCTCGAGCAAGAGCCATGTTATTCTCAAGTGCAAAAACCTCGCACCGTGACCTCATTTTCAACATTGCATGTGCCAAGACTCCAATGTAAAATGGTTCAAAAATCAAAAGGGAAATGTAAGCACCCTGCAAAGCTCACAGAACCTGTGCTGGATTAGMAAACAGTGACAGATACTTCAGCACAGGAAGAGCCCAACAAAAGAAGAACCTTTTGGCATCAGCAGAAAACACCAACTTCTGACCTGTTGCAAAAAACCAAACTCTCTTCACAGAACCAGCAGGGAGGGCTGGGAGCAGACCTGCCTCACAAACACAGAGCAGGATTTTTATTAGCCTCTTACACCCCTACAGGTTGGGGAGCTGCTTGAAGATGTGTGCACAAAGTGAAATAGATGGTGCATTTGCTATATTGACCCAAGCAAGTATCTATGAATAACATTTTCAGGCTTCCCCTGGAGTTGGAGTTTCAAAGCAGAAACTAATCAATGAGCACTGGCTTTAAGACCCAAAAGAGAAACTAGCAGATACCACCAAAGAGGATTTTGCAAATATGGAAGTACTTAATCACAAATAAGGTTTGGCTTGGGTCCCATTAGTAATACCACAAACACTCTCAAGAGCAGCTAATGATCTGAAACAAGCAGTAAACCTGCATGCAAACATGATAAAAAGCTCTGCATTGAATCTGCAAATCTGCAAGATGAACCAGAAGCAGATCACTGAAGAAGAAACATTGCAAATAGAAGAGAATCAGTYGGTGTGCATGTTTCTGCTGTTAAAATTCTAATGCTGCTGCCTGGTATGCTTTTCAGGGCTGAACAAACCAACTTCTGCACTGGTGGAAAGAATATCAAATACCAAAATCAGAAAATCCCAACAAAGGAAGATACTTCTCGTTTGGCCACAGATAAATGGGGGCATTAAATCAACACTAAGGTACCAAAAGAACAGAAATACTGAAAACAAAACTTTTCAAGTAAATGAAGAAAATTGTTTTCATACTTCAAAATAGCAAGAATTAGGTAAAATGGATAATCCTAGGCCAAGATATTATGTTCCAGAAAATCATTTCAATCACAGTCAGTAAGGAGAGATGAAGACAAGACTTTTCAGGAGAAGCCTTTTGACAGAAGGAACTGAAAGGGCCCTTACTTAGAATATGCAGAAAATKTAGCAGAAAGGGATCAAAGCCAGACCAGTGAAGAGAGATATCYGGGAACTGAAGCCTCCTTTGGCCATGATTCCTATATCATGTGTTGTKTTTTCTGCAAGATTTCACATTCAAGAAAAGCAAACCCATACAGAGTCTGGCTAGATGATGGTATCTCTGAACCACTGGTTCATGTCCTTCAGGGGTAGATTCAGACTAGATATAAGGAAGAATTTTTTTTATTTTATTTCTTACAATATTATTCAGTGCAGCACTGGAACAGGATGTCCAGAGATGTGGTGAATGATTCCAGGAAACATTTGAGGCCAGGCTGGATGGAGCTCTGAGCAGCCTCATGTAGTTCAAGGTGTCCCTGCTCATTGCAAAGGGGTTGGACCAGATGACCTTTAAAGGTTCTTTCCAACCCAAACCACCCTATAATTCTACAGTCATTACAAAATATCCTTCCTTGATACAAAATTGGTTTTGATGGTCAAAAGGTACAGCTAAGAAGTATTCGTTTTCTGTCAATTTGAGCATCACACAAGAACCCAGCTTGCTAAATAGAATTCAAAAATCATGAAGGGCTATTAAACAGCTATTTCACAGCCAGCTTCTGTTCTGGCTGCACACTGTTCCTGGAGCCCAATTCACTCTCCTTAGCACTCTGCAACAAGAACAAGTTAAGTTTACATCATTCCTTATTATCGCTGCAATCACAGTCCTGAGACAAGATTCATATTAGCCATTTTCTGCTCTTGTTGCATCATTTGTCAAGAAAATGAGGAATAAGAATTTCAGCACCTAATATGCTCTGTGAGTTATAGGACTGTGCCAGGATTACATTCAGCTTTCCTGAGTATTGGTAGCTCTCTGCCCTACCTTTCCCTTCACACATTTGCTCAAGGGCTGACTTAGAACCAGACTTCACTTTTTTGGGGGAGAACCTTCACTTCTGGATCTGACCAAGCTGTGACACCCAGTAAGCAACCAAAAGAGGATAATAAATCTGTTAATTGAGCAATAGCCCAGCCATAAGTCTGATATCAGCTCAATCCGTTTTGGGGATTTTGCTTCCAGCTCCCAGGTGAGAGCCTTAGAAGGCACAGAGTCCATTTGCAGCACTGGAAGGAGCCAGGGATGTCAGGGCACAAGGTTTTGTGTGTGTGATGGATGTAAACAGCTGAGTGTGTAAATGTGTGTGAGTATGGACATAGATCCTCCACACAGAAATACCTGAGGTATTTGGTTCTTTCATTGCCTCAGTGTTTACTGAAAGGGCACAGCCAAGGGTGGTGAAGCACTGCTTGTGGGAGAAGAAAATCAAACCAGAGACTACACCAGCCTGCACTAGGATATGTGAGAGCAGGAAGGATGGATCCAGGGGTGGTGGCTGGCAATAAGAATCTGTTCTCTACCTCTTTGAAAGGTCATGGTGKCTGGGGAGGCTTGTGATGATTTGGGCAAGGCAAACATCATATATCATCTTCAAGAATGGCAAAAGGGAGCTAAAGCGGGGGCTTAACAGACTGGAGRGATGAGTAGGAAGAAATTTCCCACAGTTCAGGAAATGCCCTGGACACGGGGAGGAATCATCTGCACAGTGCCACAGATTAAAGGCCAAGCAGCTGGAAAGCAGCTCCACAGGTAAGGATCTTTTTGGGCAAATTGAGAACAGATGAGCACTGCAGCAAATGAAAACAACCAAATACTGGCTGATAGTGTAGACAATTAACTACAGTGATAAGATAAGTGATAAGTGATTTTTTACATCTTAGTTTGGCACTTGCAAGACAGCATATGGAGCACTGAGTCTCATTTGGGGTTCCTGTACACAGGAGGGACACAGACTACCAGAGAGAGAACAGCAGATGTTCCAGAGCCTGGAGCACATAAAGCACCACAGGAGGCTGMAAAAGCTGGTTTGGTTCTGCCTGGAGAAGAAAGAGGGTCCCAGGGAGCATTTTATTACTGTGTTTAACTATCTTTTACAATCTGGTGGGGTGGTATAGACGAAGACACATAAARTGTGTTCAGAGAGGTCAAGTACAATAGGATAAGGGTAAGAGATCTAATTATCACATAAAAAAAATCCTATTAAATAAAGGAAAAGTTTAGCATCATGTGGGTAGCCAAGCCTGAAAGCAGTGTTCTCAGAGGATGGGGAATCTCCATCTTTGGATATATCCACAACCCAATTGGAAAAGGCTCTGAGTGGSATCACCTAACACCAAAGTGAGCCCTGCTTTGAGCAGGAAATTAGACCAGAGTCCTCTTCCARCCTAACCCACTCTGTCACTCTGTGATTTGAGAGCAAGCTCAACATCACCCCTYTCCTTCACCGCCTTTTTCTCCAGCCTTACAAGGTTATTTGTGTTGTTGTCTCTGACACTCTCAAACACACCCTCCTCGGGGAGCCTTCTTCCACATCCCTAAATCTTTTGAAGTGTTCTGATGCTGCCAGTAATTACATTCYACCTTTGTATTGTGTGGAAAGTGGCACAGTGCTGAATATGAAAAGCAAAGTCACTCACAAAGCACATTCTAACAACGGGGARCTCAGAGTGGAATTAATGACTGATGAAACCACAATGAATTGAGAAAAGGGTAATGAGCTCCCTGTAGCCTCCACTGTGCTGCCCACGTTCCATTATCTGCTAAAATCTCTCTTCAACAATCTGTATTCCAACAATATGTGAACTGAAACTAATGAAAACATCATCTTAATTAACACAATAGGATAAAGCAGCTGGAAAGCACCTCTGAATAGCAACGAACAGCAGCCCTAGATGAAAACAGACATATGCAGACATAACTGTTGAAGAAAATTCTTTTCTGTAATTAATTTCTTGCATGGGAGTTGATTCCAGGGTAGTATTTGCATCTCTTACTTACAGATATGTTTCAATATTTCAAATTAGATATTCTAAAATGTTCGCAGCAAAACATTCACATCAAAAACGATAACAGATGAAGTTTTCAGGTTTCATCCTAAACTTGCAATGCAGATTCCAACAGAAACTCTACAAAGCTTTTGAGTGTATTTGTACAACTTCATGGCTTTCAGTCAAATTCACAAGTTCCTGCAGGCCTTCCAGCAGCTGCCTCCCACACAGACAATATCAGAGGAGAATGAAAAACAGGAAAGCTTCTCTCCTGCTCCAAGACACTTCTTGCATACTAACTCCATTTAGAAATGGTGTCACAGGGAATTTTTATAATGAGACATTGCCATACTGTTTCACAGTCACAATTTTAGAACAGCAGGATGTCTCTAGAGCTCTGCTGGACTGAACAATTGGGTTTTAACCATTGCCAGGGTCCTCAGGGGACAGACATTTACAGAAGAGCAGAAAAGGTTAAATGTTACCAATATGTTGAAGACTTTGCTGAGAAGAAAAAAAAACAGTAATATTTTTCCCACCCCTAATTTTCTGCTGKATGTCGGAACAATTTAGATTGTTGGCCAGTTCCCAAGGCAGAAATTTTATTAGTGCACAAGTTMGTCTATCTCTGGACACATGTATAGGGACTTTTTTTTTCCCCTAAGCACCAAATTTTGGGAAAACTGTCTCTACTGGGTGGAAGCTAACAGTGGYACCACTGCACTTCTGACTTCTGGTCTCAGAGTGGGTCAGGGCACAGGGAGGACCAGCAGCAATTTGCTGGAGCCAGTCCCTACAAAAGCATCTTCATGCTGCTCTTACAGCAGTGGTACCACTGTCCCAGCTCACAGCCCTGGCAGGGAAACACAGCTGCARCTGCTTCTCCCTCACACCTTTCCTGAGCTGTGTTAGGAAAGATAGAGAAGGTATCAGGGGTGAACTGTGCAAAAATCACTGTCCAGCAGAGTATTTGCCCCCTGACCATCCCCTTTGAAACCTGCTGCCGTCACTGCTGTCCTGGGTCTCCTCCTGAGGTGAAGGCAGATTTAAGGATGCTGATGTTGCCCATCATCACAAACTGGAAGACTCACAGCACTGTAATCCTTGTTGCCATGCAAGGTCAGTCCTGATATTCTCCTTCCCTTCCTCGAGAGSTCTGAGCTGTGTTTGCACATCTTCACCGGGAGGTGAGGGGGGTTAGGAGGTGCAGCAAAATGAAACAGCACAAAGGACAAGGAGCAGTGATAAGATATCTGGCTGGCCTTCTTCATATTTCCCTCATATTTACAACAAATCCCAGGCTTCTTCAGCTTTCACCAGCCTGCAGTCATCACAAGAGGCCAAAACTCGCTTTTCTGACCCAAACACAGATTTGCTGYCTGGATGGTGAAGGCTCAACTGCAACAAGAGGCGCAGGCAGCCTCCTCAAGCTGGAGTTCCACAGCAGCAAAATAAGGTAATGGGAAAGATGTGGCATAAATAAATGTAATTCCATGAAAACTATCCATGTGCTGTCTCCCTGTCACAGTCCTGGGGACTGTGCATTCTGCACGGAGCATCCTCCTTCCCCTACATGGATTCCTGCTCCAAATGACCCCAGTGCCGGGTGCTGCCTGTGAAACACAGACCTGCTCTGCAGGGTAAAAACAGCCAGAAGGAACTATTTGCCTTTTGCAGCAGCTTCTCTCCCATCCCACAGCACCCAGCCATGGATTTGCACAGCTCGGGGGCAGCCTGGGCAGAGCAGGCTCAGCCACTCACCCAGCTTGCTCTACCAGCACATGTAAATCAGAGAATGAAAAAAATATAGAATCATTAAGGCTGGAAAAGACCTCTAAGATGATTGAGTCCAAAATTAACCCAACACCACCATGTTCACCATGGGTTCACGCTGGGTCCATGCACAGTGTGGAGTTGGTGATAGACAACATATCACACCAATTTATTGCACCAGGTAATATATTCCAGATATATCCCAGGTCAAAAGCAGGATATATTCACATTAATATGAGTCCATTTCTTTCAGATGTGGATCAAGAGCAAAACAAGCTCGTAACCACCTACAAAAGACTAAACATATTTGTATTCTGCTGCCTTTGGCAAAGGTTAGAGCCATACTTCATCCAGCTTCCCCCAAAAAACAGTTTCAGAGTCCAGCTCACCTGACCTATGGACCAAAGTGTGCACAGGTTGTCTGGGTTTAGCTGAAAATTCTTAATTACAGAGATGAATGTCTTGATAACTGCAGAGTAAAATGAACCTGAGAAGAATGATACCAGCCCTGGGTTAAGTTGTTCTGACACCAAACAGACAAAGCAGACCCTCCCCTGGGGCTGTCTGGAGTTCTGAAGGAGCTCTGCTGATTTCTGGGGAGCTGCACTGCAGAGCATCACTGCCCCCACGAATTAAAGATCAGTCTCTTTGACACGGTTTTGTTACAAAGAGCATTTCCAGAGTCCATTTTGAATGCAGTGAGTACAACAAAGATCTCAATTAAAATGAAAGGTTATAATCCATTTCTTTTTCCACTGTTCTTTGTTTCCCCTCAACAAAACAGTTGCAGATTTATAGTGAGCAAGATAAAGTGCAATGTGAGTTCTAGGTGGTAGGTTTTTGTATTGATGGGATTGAATTTTTCTAAAAAAAAAAAAAAAATAGAGAGAGAAATATTTGTCACGTACTACAGCCACTGTTGTATGCATCAGCTCATGAAATACGACCCAAATTCCATCTTCAAAGCTATCACAAGAAATATTGTTTGCACTGAGGGTTCGTAAAATGCTCWAGCAAGTTATTACATTTATAGTCCACTTTTTTTTTCTTTCCTTAAGATTTATCTTCAATTTTTACTTTGGAATCTGGGGCTGGAAAAATCACATCCAAGCTTGAAAAAAAAAATCTCTTTCCCTCATTTCCTCTCAATTTGTAAGTTAGTCTTAGTACCCAACTTAGAGATACTTTCTYCTGAAATGCATAGGTACTGTACAGCCACAATGTCTTAAAGCAAAGAACTGATATTTTATGAGTCATTACCATAAAATAGAGTTTAGAGTAGACTTTAGTATTTCTATTTCCCAGCTGTATTGTAGCAATCTAGCTGCCTTCATGAAATATCAGCAAATCCCTTATCACCCTCAGTATTTGTTGGTCTTTTCTTTCTGGTTTCAGATTAATGTGCTAACAACAAAGAAAAATAATGAGAAAATGCATTTGCTTATTGCCCAGAGAGAGGAAAAACTTGATAGATCCCTGAACTCTATTGCTGAGAACCTTTCCTTGGAGTATGTTGGGCTGGAATGCTTTGGAAAAAGGGAAAACTAAAAAAACTGTTTTAACTCTGCTGCTTGGTAATACCAGAATAAGGAACACACAGTGAAACAATGAGGGATAATGAGGAGTTATCTACTGCCTTCTTCTGAATCTGAGACTGTGTCTTCTTTGGCTTTTAGGACTTCCTGGAGTACAACAAAGACTGTAAAGCAAATCCTTTTGGGATATTTTTCTATCTGTAAACATGTASTGCTCACTTAAAAAGTTAATTTCTGTGAAATTTTCAGATAAACAGGCAAGAGGAGAGGATGAAAAGAAAAATGCTATTGTTTCCCTTAAAGTACCAGTGAAACTTGAGAGGCAAAGCATTCAATTATTAAGCCCTAAAGAATAAATATACATTTCTCTAAAAATTCAGGTTAACAACACTCCATCTGGGATGGCTGTAGACCTGTGAAATCTAAAATACAAATATCCCATGGGAATATATCATTGCCTGTTCACGAAACCATGTAGACACCATGACTGGAGATCAGTCCATTGCACTTCTGTCATCATTCTCAGAGTGCAGAGGTCATGAAMGGGTTCACAAAGGATAAGGAAAAAAGGATTTAAGATCTGTAAAATCAACCTTYCACTAAGAGTTTTTTAAAAGCTCAGTTAAAAAAAAAATCTTTAGTTTAAGTGATGAATTAGTCTATAATACCTACTCCAAGAAAGAGATTTTTCTGACTTARCAGGATCTTTAGGTTAGCAGGAAAGGCATAACAAGGTCCAATGTCAAAGTGAAACAAATTCCAGCAGGTAATAAAAGCAAATTTTTAGGAGAGAATAATGAATCACTATAGGATGCTTATAAATTACTAAAAGGCATCAGCCATCCCTTCCAATTAAAAAAAAAAATCTTTCTATAATGCATGTCTGGGAAAAAATAACATTTATTCAGGGAGACTTAATGCAACACAGGTTTGCCCAAATCCCAATATACATTTACAAGCACTCTTTTTCTCTGTGTTTCTGCAGAGGAGAACAATGCTGTGCTCAGAAAACAACTCAGAAATTGGTTTTCAAGTAGTTCCTCACAGCAGCCACCGTGGCATCAGCCATCAGCTTGGATTTCATCACAGGGAGGGGTGTTTTAAAGCCCATTCAAGGCCAATATACAGGAATGGGACAAATTTAACTTTGCACCATCACTTGGGCTCATCAGAGGGTGTAAAACTATTTCCACTCAGCAGTCTGAGACAGGCAGACATGAGTCTTTTATTTCCTACATSAGTATTTTATTTCCTACCTACACACAAAAGCAGCCCACCCCTTCCCACTCTCTGCCAGTACCCAAACTCCACTAAAACCCTCTTGTGATTTCCCCATCCAGAAAARGTTCCTAAATCAAAGTTAGAATGAAGCATCCTCTTGCTGCCCAGTAACTGTGAAAGCCAGATGTGAACTCTGCCCACATGAGAAGAATCTCTCTCAAATCAAGAATACAAGTGCCCTCTGGCTGCCTGAAAATCTGGATTTCTCTCCAATAATTTCCAAAATTACGTTCTTATCTTTTACACTATTTATAAACAAATTAGCCATGCTTTCTAGTTCCATTAGGAATAATTCTATAGGAATTACAAAATAAGTCTCTGTCAAAAGGGTAGGTGTATTTAATTTTGCTACAAAGTTGTATTTCCCATTGTTTGCTCAGAATGAAACTATCCTAGCATGTTATATATAAAACAAGAATAAAYCTTGTTCTCTTCACCTTCTGACACACCCAGGTGGTTTTCAGTGCACACCCCTTAGAAAGCATCTCTGGAGAATTACTGACTCTTTACACCAAAAAAAACATGCAGGGATTTTTTGTAGACAATCCTCCATCCATTCCCATAATGAAGAAAYTGCCATCGATTTTCAAAATATTTGAACTATGAATTCTTCTCTAACCATTTTTGATCTGAGACAATTTTTTTAGGGGATGGGCAATCTCTTTGTGCATCCTCTTAACATTGGAACCACTCAGACAGATTCAGTGAAAATATGCAGAGAGGAACTAAAGGCTTAGATGAATTTACACCCTGAAAGTTCTGTGAGAAGAGGTTCCAGTGCAGAGGAGAGAAACTTAAATTAGTTCAGCATTACTTTAACTATGGAATCAGACATCAGAGAATCCCCCTGAGTGCAGGCTGTTACAAATGCTGTTAGAAGTACAGGAAAAGTTTCACTYAGAGCCTGCACTTAATTTGATTGAAAAGAATCCAACCACACAATATAAAGCCACAGGAACCAAGATTTCAGTTTCCTCAGTTACAGAGCAAACTGTTGTAATTTTGGACCTTCTTGGATCTCACTTCTGCAGCTCTTCTCAAGGCTTGCAGGCTCAGCATCAGTGAATTAACTCACACCAAGTCATAAGACAATTTCACTTATATTTAGAGTTTGCAGACTAGAGCACAAGGAAGGTCTCCACCAGCAAGATCTTCAAGTTTARTGAATTATGATATTCAGGGAAAACAGCTAAGACTCACCCAGAGGCTGCTGCCGTCAATGCAAGAGGCATCACCCAGTCTAAACAGCTTTGGTTAGAGACCAATGGATTTTTATCAGAGCCTTAGAAAAGATAGGAGATTTGAAGAAGGATAAGGATAGCAATTAGCACACAAGATAATGATTCAAAGAACGTGGACTACGGCACAAAAGGTAGAAGGATGCCAGAAGCAAGAGAAAGATAAAAAGAGGAAGTGAGGTAGGAGGGGATGTCGGCAGGCTCAGAACAATGTGCAGCCTCTGAGTAACAGTCAAATTATTTRAAAAGCTACTAAAACACATCAAGCTGAGAAAAGGAGGCCAGAAAAAAACTGGCAAATCATGTGACSTGAGAAATGGAGCAAAACCATCAGTAAATTCCACGTGATCCAGCAAACATGCAAGCAGTTCTCTGGTAAAGGTGCAACAAATGGTTTGAAGCTGCTTTGCCTAAGGCCATTTTCACCATCATATTTATGTGTGTCTTGTAACCCTTCTTCACAGGTCAAGTTGCATTTTTCATCTCCTCCAAGACATCATTGCCTATCGATTTCTTCATTTCAGAATCCATTGGCCTCGATTTGAGCACAAAGGGGATTAAGATGGCATCGATTCAGCAACAGTGGATTAAAGTCAGTGTTGGCACACTCACAGCCCCTCAGTGAAGAGACAGGACCACCAAAAYCCCAAACCTGCTCTGAGGGCAAGCATACAGAGCTGCAGCACAACCTGACAGCCAGAGCAGACAGTCAAAATTTTAGTTCTAAAGGAAAATAACTGTTTGTGTGGAATCAAAACCTTCAGTATGTACACTCCAGTTTTCTCAGAAAASACAAAACCTCCCCTCTTTCCTCAGCTACAACCAATCCAAATTAAAGTAAGAAAAGGTGAACAATATTAACTTWTCTTCTCCTAATCCCATATCTTGGCATGTACTTAGCTTTTTCAGTCAAACTCTTCTTCCACTTCTTTAAACAAAAGCCCACCGACAGTTTTCTTGGGCCATTTACACACCTTCATTAGGCAAGATGTTGTTCTTCACCCTGGCATAATTGGAATCCCTTTAGAAAAGCCAAGCCCTGACTTTAAGAGAAATCGCTCTGGATCCAAGCATGCAGCTGGAATTGAGGCTTTCCCGTCTGTTAACAGAAATGTGCATAAGTTTCTTTAAACCTCTAAGGCTTCAGAAAATTTCTTTAGCTCTGCTTTATGCTTTTTGACAGAATCTCACTCATGCATATTATCACTCTTCCCTGCTGCCTCACAAGATCTGAGTTTTATACACTCATTAATGAACTGTGACAGAGCTTGAGCCAAGTTAGCCACTCTTAATGTACAAGGGAAGGTCTGGGTGTATGGACTGAGCAAAGCTTGGGCAGGAGATGTGACTCTGGCCATTTGCTCAGTGGGATTTAACAGGCACCAGCAGAGKYTGCACACACTCAGGGGACAGCCTTKTGCTTGCCTGTAACAAACAAGGTTTCCAAAATGTTCTTTTTAGTTGTCTGAAGTTGTCATGATACAATGCTCAYAGACAAAACCCTTCACACCTAAGGGGTTTAATTGGATTGACAAGAGCTCAGTTCCCTTTGTCTCATTCAACAAATGAGGATTGGTTTAACACCAGGCTAAACCCAGGATTAACACAGACCTCGGGATCAGCTGTGGATTGTCCCACCTTTGCTTCTTTGGTKGTGTTAAGACAGAAACATATTAAATGTTATTATGAAATAAAGCATTCTACAGTCAGACCATATTCCAAAGAGAGTTACTGTCTAGGAACACCTACATTGGTATTTATTGTTCCATTAGAGGATAATGAGACATTTAATTCAAAATCCTCTCATTGATCTGAATGTCACATGTAATTTAAACTTGACTCAGAATAAAAGAAAATGCAGTTACATTCAATACATTATCCATTACATCACGATGTTTTATGATCTATGGCTGATCTTTCACAGTTGTTATCAGTGCAATGGAAAGTATCCACTACAGTAATATTTAAGCTATAAAAATAGATATAAATAAACAAAAAGTCATTCTTTTTGTCCTAAACTTTCTGTTCTCCATCTTAAGGTGAAAGAACAAAGTTCTCTCTGTGATAACAACTAAACAGAAACCCTGAGGAGACTGGAAGAAAGCCTTTAAACCAGCTCATCCTAAAATAATTTAAAAGATTTTGCAGATATTTACTCTTTTCAAATTAAAGAGGATTTTCTCACACACATCTGAAGAATGCCGGGTAAAAGCTGCTGCCAGAATAAGTGCAAAGAGATGARAGCTTGTTGTACTTGCGGGCACCTCATGCTAAAAAAATATTTTTAGKAGCCACCAAATAGATTGGTCAGGGTGAAAAAATGCTACAAAGAGAAACTTATAATTATTTACTCTAGTCCCATTTAACTCAGCAGGAGCAACCCAGGGAATACACTTTATGAGGTACATTGTGTTTTTCCTCAGTGAGGAGGGTGGGCTAAGTGCATGGCATCATCAGGTAAGGATTTCTCATTAGGCACCTGGAGCATGGTCATTTCTGACCTAAAACTAAAATCAATGTCTCAATTGGTGCTTTCAAACCACCCACTCTGCTCTCATCCACATCATCCCTCTGACAGCACTGGGAAAACAGCAAAGGGGCAGATCCAGAGCTGCACTCTGGGCAGTTCAGCCTTCCCTCAATGTGAATCAACAGCACAGCACTCACTGACTTCAGTGGGACAGGAATAAAACTTCAGAGTCTGGGAGTTCGCTCTGAACTCCAGAAATCCTTAAAACACACAAACAAAGGAAAAAAAATCAAAACCAAACCAAACCAAACCAAACCAAAACAAAAAAAAAACTAAAAAAAAAAACCTCCAACCAAACAACCCCAAAACAGAAATTGTTTAATGGCTTTTTCAACAGATTTATATCTGTAAATGGTGTTTAAATTTACATATCCCATGTTCCACCAGAAGGCAATAGRAAGAAAAAAGGGTGAAGCTCCCTTTCTACAAAATCATCCAACTCAGTAGAATTGGATAATTCCTCATTGAATTGACAGCATAAACTAAAAAATAAGAGTTTATCTTCCCAMTTAAGGCTTCTGAAAATGTGATATTTGCTCCCAGTAAATATTCTTGCTTTCAGCAAGGGAAAGATATGCAACAGAAAGAAAACTCTGGGGGTCACTAATGAACCCACTTCAGAAAACTCAGTTGTTGCTATGACTTTACATGTTAAGGCCMACTCTGAGAAGGCATTTGAAATTTTTTTATGGCCACAGATATGATTTAGGTAAGATATCCTCCCCTAAAGGATAGCTCAAAAGCAGATTGGTAATCTGAAGAGTGATAATCTTTAATCTTGCTAGGCAGAGAGCCTGAGACTSCCTGGTTTTTCAGCATTGGCCTTTATCCACTACCAAATATTAACAGCACACGGGGAAAACCACTGCAGCATGAATCCTCAGGCCACAAGGCAGAAACTCTCCTTCCTTCCAGTACCCCCACTTAACTGGAATCAGAAGGGCTCACAAAAGGCATCTAAACCCATGGATGACTTTCACACCACGTCTTTACAACCATTTTCCCCTCCATTTTTCTAGCTACAACATGGCAAGGCTCGACTTGCTGTTGAGATGTGTAACCTGCACCTGTGTTCTTGAAACAAATGTTTGTGTTTAATCCCCTCTTTCATTTCTCAGCATCTCCAATGGACATKTCCTTGTAAATGCTGAACACTACATTAACTTTATGACTTTCTGTGTCTTCATGGAGCTCTAAGGATCAAAAACATGCATTCTGTAATGCCTTGTTAACATCACTTGTTTCAATCCGTGTTCTGTAAGTAGCACAATCTATAATCAACAAATCAAATAATGTATGTGAGCATGTGGATCCTTCTTTGATCCCTCTCAATTTTTTGCAGTCTTTTCTGGTATCTGTAAAGCAGAAATCCAAAACTAYTTTTCTAAATGCTGTTCTGCAGATACAGTGACGTGATGTTGACTTTTTTCTGTTTACTCTTTGCAGTTTTAGCAGCCAGGTAAAGAAGTCAACCCACWGAGTTATCCAGCTCTGTAAAATGAGTGTAAAATAAACACCCACACTCGCCCACCTCTCCTTTCTGCTTAAGTTACTCAAAGCTGGARTAGCAAACAAACAAGATTGGTGTTTTTTGTAAACACAGCACCTTGTTATGAAACAAATCCTAAGTTTCACACGCTAAATCCTGTGGAACAGAATATTTAATTCTTTAATTTACTAAGAGAATGATAGCACCACAGTTTTCACAAAATCTATACTAGTGATCAGAGCAAAAAAAAGGCAGAACGATGATTCAGCAGACTTTTTTTTTCCACCTGCACTTACAGAGAGGATCAATTAAATAATTTTTAGCACCTCTGGTATGGTTGATGAACTACTTCTATTTGTCTCTCTTGATAATTCAGCAAGATATGACTGTGATGGATTTCAAAGCAAGAAGGCCATCTCTTGTGCTTAGATGTCATTTCTCCCCTGTGAAGCTTCGACTTGTCTTTCTGGGAAATCTGGAGTGAGGAGAATGTGAGCAAAAGGCTCRTTTCTGATGAGCACAACATTTTCTGTTGCAATGTACGTATTGCTGGTTTTATTCTTCTTGAATTAATGTACAATTTTAACAACTGCTGGGACAGAAAATTTCAGCAGTATTCATATGGCAACAGTGGGAATCCTTCCACCCATCATCCTCACCAAGTTATTTTCCACTTGTCCATCTTCATCCAACGTCTTGCACTCACCCAATGCTCCATCAGTGCTTGTCTTTACAAGTGCACATTCTATTTCT
>NW_026623284.1:593279-615389 GCF_030028575.1 Malurus melanocephalus
AACTGTGAAACAATTTCTTAGAGTAGCCCCAGCATGGCCAGGAAAGAAGATTAGTGTATAAATATTACCATATGTACATCCTCTTTTACTTTCCAAAAATTATTTCAGCCATGGACTGAGTGCCCATGATGAGCACAAATCCTGAGTGCCTGGGAAGCTCTGCGCCGACACAGAGGCAGCACAGGCAGATGAAGTCGAATCAGTGGATTATTTATGTATTTACAGTTGGCTGCCTTAGAGYCTTAAAGGGCTTATAACCCATACCAGAGGTGTTACCACCCCATCAGCAAGGCAAGACATAAGCCCTGAAAGAAGGAGCAGCTTTGCATTTTCTCAAATGAGCAGAGACGTGATTTTCYATGGATCACTGAGGGAAGCAATAATTGCCTTAAGGCTTACTGCAGTTTAGGCAGGCAGAGTTTCTCAGCTGCTCATGGTRGATCATCAAAAGGCAGCATGCAAATGGAGCAGATGTTAAAAATCTCTGCAGTTTTGGACAGCAAAACTGTTGAAAGACTTTGTTTACAAAGTCCTTGGAGGAGATAGAAAATGACAGGGCTACRRAAGGGAWGGAAATGTCCTTCAGCATTACCCASAGTCACTCAYGGATAYCCCAAGAGCCACTGYAAAGGKGCAGTGTGAACCYTGGAGAACAACTTAGAGGTATAACRTGATGCATCTTYACARTTCTGTGCCAAAATCTCTTCCTCCATACACCTCACACATGTATATAAACCCTTTCCAACTGAAAAAAAAAAAAAATACATGAAATGGCTGAAAATAGAAAATAGCTAATTTTTTCTGTGCTGCCACTAATTCTTTAAATCATGGATGTACAGAAACATCTCCCAAACTTCTTGTTTCTTTGTGCTTCAAAAGGAAACAATCCATTGTCTGGTGATGTGCCAGGCAGCAGTGAAACCTCACTTAGAACGGCTGCAGGTGTAAAAAGGTCACTGCAATCAAACAAATGGCTGAGACTTCAAGAATGCAACCTCATTTGGAGCTGCTATTTATAATGTGTCTAATGTTCAAAGGAAAACAAGAATAAATATTTGCTTCCAGWCAGGTGGTTCATTCTGACACAGTGTCACACAGCAGAGCACCCTGAGAAAAACATCCTTTGATCTGGAAGTTTATGTAATTTTAGTTTTCAGTCACTTGTCATGTGCCAGGGGAATTTCAAAATTACAGGAAATCCATTTGTCAGCCTTCAGTACAGCAAAATGTTCAGGCACACCCACACAGATAATTCTATGTATATTGAAAGAATCTTAAATATTTTCCAAAAGTTATCTCTTTCTATAGAGACAAGGTGAGRGTTATGTTTTCTTCACAGTGGCAAAGATGAAGATGGTGGAAAGACACTTTTGACAGAATAGTAATCATTTGCTAAAACTGAATGCTAAAAATTTCAAGGTGCTGCCTTAGAGGTAAAATAGTCTTAACTGGGATGTACTCAAGTCGGTGACACAAAGGATTCAGTGAGGAACAAGTCAAAAAAAAAAAAATCACAGAATAAATTCTTTAGTCAGATGTGTAACTTATTTAAAAATATCTCAGGGCAAAAATAAAAAAAAAAAATCAAAACTCATTTTATTCTGTGATATGAGTTGGCTCCCAATCACATCATTTCATAGCAAATAAGATAAACTTACCCTGAATCAGCCTGTTCCTCTGGGAAAAAGGAAAAAAAAAAAAAAAAAATTTGATTTTTAAGGTCCTGAACACTGAGAGGCCAAACTTCAATACAAGGTTGGATTTGAACATTTTTAGTTAAAAATACCTTGTACCCACTGGCTCAGCACAGTGAACACACACAATCTTCCAGAACCTTCAACACTAGTTTTCTCAACTTTTTTTTAAACATGGGGAATTTATTACATCTTTTCCTATCTCTAATGCAGCCACAGAAAGAATATTTGTCTCTGTGAAAGGATTTGGGCAGATGYAGCTTCTTGCTGAATACGGATTCTGCTAAGGCTGAACTTCTATTAAAATTGTCAGTGGAACRGCTATGGAGTTTTATGACTAGGTTTACGAAAACAAAATGTACTGAAATATATAAAAACTGATAACATGCAGCATTTTCACCAATAAATTGAGGCTTGTGGTGACTGACAGTACATTTCAAAGCAGCAGAAATATACATTTGAGATAAAATGCACATGATTTACCAAGGGAAATGCTGTTTTCCTGGGAAATTGTCTAAAATAAGGCCTTTTCTCTGCACTTTTCTGCAAAACATTTCTCTCCAAGCTTGGACCTATTCCCCATAGTTGTGATYTGTTGGCAAAAAGCCATTGAGACCCCAAAGGGCACAGGGTACATTTTGGAGGACACATCAAACCAGGATCCATCCACTGGTGCTACACACAGAGCCCAGAGCACTTCCCAAAGCTTTGCCTCTGGCAACAAAGCTTTGCTGAAGGAGCATTTTCAAAAAAMCCCTCATTTTCCAGTAAAACTTTCCAGATAACACCAGCTCCTGCTAAAAATCTGATCAACCTCTGATTTTAAATGCAGCATTTATGGTTTGCTAGATYCACAAATTAAGTATCCATATTACATTTGCTCTGTGTTTTTTTTTCTTAATGTGCTGTTGAAAATGAGTGAAATCTACAGTTCAGAAACCCAGTTCCTTGCTGAGGCATCTCTAAAAAAAACCAGCTTAGAGATAACAAAAGAGCCTTGAAATCATCTGATGGTGTCTATTTTGTAGGTTTAATTTAATTTTCTTGCTGAAGTCGAAGGCTTTCTGTCTGCAGAGCACTTGGAGCTGCAACAGTGACTGTGTTAACATCAAATTCAAACAAATCCTTGTTTCATCCTATGGAAATGGTCCTGACTTACAGGAACTGGTACAATTATATATTTATTCTGGGTAGCATTAAAGCCAGGAAGATTGTTCTGTAAAATGTGTTTGGATAYAAGAGCAAGCCAGAGGGAACTCAATCTATGGAGAAGCTTTGCTGAAAGATCACTGTAAATTAAATGTTTCAGATGCATTAAAAATGGGTTKGTAAGCAATTCTCCTAGAGAGCTTCCGGGGCTTTATATAGCTTTTGAATGATTTCGGATTCCTGAAAAACAGAATAYCCATGGCATAAAAATCTCACTATCAACTCTGGTTGATGGCTTTATAGGCTTAGTGGTTATCCTACTCTTAATTATAAATAAAACCCTTTTTTATAATAGAGCTCAGCTTCTCTATATTATTCACAGCCCTGGAAAATGCAGTTTTGTCTAATTTGTGTCTTATGATGAAAGAAAAACAGCAATTTTAGCTTCTAGTAAATTGTCTTGAAGGTTTTCAGTGCTGCCTGGCAGACTCAGTTATAAAATGTAGCAGAAATAGAATTTAATTCCAATAATGAAATTCCAATTTTATACTGTGATGAGATTARGAAAGCCAGGTAACATTACAGGATAAATTATGGGTATGTAAAACTGCAGCATGCAAAACACTAGGCTACTATTTTATTACTCAATTACATATTAATATGGAATTAAAAGACATCATGGTGTGATTTTATTGCTAACCACATCTGTTTGCATTTTTTTATAACCAACCACTGAGTCCTTTCATAAGAAATTTCTCTCTAAAAGTCTGAATTACCATGCCAAGAGGAAATCTTTTAAAATACAACAATCAAAAAGGCTAATCAAAAATGTTTAATAAAGGCCTTCTACTGGAAAATGGTACTCATTCAGAGCRTTCTCTTAGGATAAATTCAAACTTTAAATGAAAAGCCTAAACTGTTATGAATTAAAAGGGGGATAGAGGGGGGGTGGAGAAAGAGAGASAGAAATATCATAAAATGTGCCCAGAAATATAGGTTTTAATGTGGTTTAGTAGTTTCTAGTGCAGATTCTGATGCTGGWTTTTTTTTGTCCTGATACTTGGGCCAGATGCCAGACTTGCCTGCCCATCCCCTAYATCTTCAAGGTGACTCAGCTCAAAGCCATGGCTCACCCAGCCCAGTCATAAAAGAAGCGTTTACAAGGCACCTCCTAAGTGCCACAGAAACTTTAATTTAATTTTTCCCATTTGCAGCCAAAGAACAGGGAAGGTGGGAGCAGGATTTTCCCCAGTTAATGTGGACAGGGCACATGYGGAAAAATTCTCAGTCGTGTCTAACTCATGATGGCTGTGTGTACATCAGGGAGTTTTGTTTGKTTCAAAGCAGCAAGGGGGTTTTGAAGTGAATCCCCATGGTTTTGTTCTGCAGCAGCATTGGCAATGTGTAAACCAAWCCCCTCTGCAGGAAACTGCAACAGCAGCTCCTCCCCAGGTGTTCCCCAAACACCATCCAGATCCCACTCCCAAATGGGGTTGCAGGGTTACAAACCAAGGGCTGATCCTCTGAACAGCCTCAAGATATTTCTGAAGTGGAAACCCTCACTCTGAAGCACCAGGTTTGCTTTGAAATAAAATCTATCACAGTAYGAGGCTAAAGGGGGTGCTCAACATCAGCCCCTCTGAGCTGTGTTTTCTTACAAAAAAAAAGTTAGCCATTTCTTATCAAATTTAGGCAAATAATTACCAGACCTATGTGCGGCAGCACAGGTGTGCGCAGCAAGAGCCACAGCCAGAGCTCCACGGTGCTGATATGAATTTAAATATCTTCATATAGGGCTTTTATTGGCTGTTGAGCCTGGTACATGTGCACTGGTATAAATGTGCCCACAGCTCCGTGGAAATCAGCCTGTCCTCTTTTTGGCAGGGCTAAGCATCAGCCTGGAACAACACAAAATCCAGGCACAAAAGGAAAGCAGYCTGCTTTCTCATTTTAAGGGATAAGGATGGCATCACTGCAGCCTCGTGTAGTTATTCAAATATTTTCCCCACCAGACTAACCTCATGAGACAAATATCTAATTTTCTCCGAGTTCCCAGAGAGGCAGCAGTGGTGAAATCCATGTTTCAGCATCCTACACGCAGCACAGACAATGTCAAGCAGAGCAGATGTCACCATGCTCATGCATAGAAACGAGGGAGCAGACAAGTGGCCCGTGCCTTCCCTGCACCTGCCACAAAAACAAGCAAGAGGCTGGTGTGGATTGAAAATAAAATTCACTTTGCAGCTTCTGAACAGCTCTGAGGTGTACAAACCAGTGCAAAACTGAGCCCACACATGGAAGCTGTATCATCTTCTCAGCAGAGATCTTGCACATCAGCTGCAAGGAAAAGAAATGGCTGGGATGCAGCCACAGCCTGAGCTTGTGGATGGGACAGCTCTTCTGGCCCCAGGAGGGACCACTCGTGGCTCACCCACTGGCAGAAGTGCCCAGAGTCACCCAAACTTCCTTGTGGACGGCTCTGCAAAAACACAAAGCAAAAATAATCTTTATGTCATGACAAGGAAAAAGGGGAGGGGTGAGAGGGAAAAAACACTTCAACAAAACCAAAGCTTTGATGAGGCATTCAGGAGGTTCATCTTGTGAACAGGGGTGCTGAGGGAAGTGCCAAAGTGTTGTTTGCTGGAGGAATGCTTGTCTGGCAACTCGTGTGAAGCACAGAAGTGGGCAAAAATGTTGAAGGGAAATCAAGGAGACAACCAAAACACAGCCCTTGTGGTGGGGTACAGGAGTCCTTTCCAAGGGGTGTGCTGAGTGGAAGAAGAGTTGGAATGGTACTTGAGGATACAGGAGTGTGAGATGTACTCTTGGAATGTCCATAAGGATGCAGGGGCACACAATGCAAATGAGCCAATGTGACTCAGCAGGACAGGTGCTGCTTCCTCACCTTAAACTCGAGTCACAGCTGTGCTGACTTCTTGGACCAATCCATGATTTACCCAGTACTTAAATATTGCATTTGTAGTCACAAAGTATTGACTCAGGACATCTGGATATTTCAAATGAAGCACCGGATACAAATATTCCCATCTCTCCTGTAAAACTGCTGTGCCCTGGTTGTGTTACACCCGTGGCTATGGGGTCCCATCACCCTCCAGTTCCCTGGAACCTTGCAAAAAACCTCTTGAGCACAAGCTGTGACCCATCCCAGCTCCTGGCTTATCAGAGTCAGTGAGGGAAGGGAACAGTGGAAAGGAGAAGCTCTTTTTTTCATCTTCCCACAAAGAGCTCCTATTCCAAAGAAGGTGCTTCCCCATTGTCAATGTCCTTGTGAGATTAACTGCCTTGGGATCTGTGCCTGTCAGGAAAAACAAATTGCAGTGGCTAAGAAAGTGATAATAAATGCGGTATTAACACTTATCATGGCCTCTAGTATTAAAAATTAAGTCATGCCCTATGATACTTACCTAGAAGTGATCTGCAACATTTTCCTCCAGGCATTAAACAACAAGAATTAATCAAGTTGTGTGTAACGAAAGGGCACAGCATCCCCTCTGGTAGCCACTTTGCTTTCTGTACTTGACACACCTTTTGCCCATTTCAATTAAGGGGCAAGCTTTTAGGGCAGCTGAGCTATTTCTAAGGTAATAACAGTGACTCAATGAGCAATATTTTCATGCAAATGGGAAACARGGGACAACAAATACCTGAGTTTAGTGTTTGGCCAGGCACCAAAAGTTGTATTAGGAAGTGATATTCTCTCAATGCCAAATTAGAGTGAGAAAGGCAATGAATTATTGGGTGCACCTCTTTGTCTTTAATTTACACTGCCCCTCGTGCTAAGGTCTCTGTAGGAGCCTGACAATAATGAAACCAGAGCCAACTGATGGCTGATAGAGGGGCTGAGCAAAGCAGAACACAAATGAGCTCTCTAAGACATGGCACCATTTGTCAATGAGCTGTTTTCAGCCTGGAATCTGCTGCAAGAGCAGTCCCTGACTCTGCTTTTTGGTAACAGCAGCATGAAGGAGAAGGTGTTGCACGGGAGACAGGGAAAAGGCAAAGTCATGCAAGCTCAAATTCACATCCCATGAATGAGTATTGAGGGGTTGCAGCGTCTGTCTGGGCATTTCAGAGCCAGGTTGGGAGCAGAGCTCAGGGCGCAATGGATGTACTGACAGCTGAACATTCAGCTGGCCATAAAAGGGTCAGATGTCATTCATGGATTCAACTCACTGCCTGACAAACACTGCAGGTAGCTGGGATGCAGGGAAGAGACAGGTCTGGGTGGTTGCCCTCTTGTAGCCTAAATTCATGCAGCTAAGGCAGGGTGTGAATCTGTTCAGCAGCCCTTGAGCTCCTCTTATGGCAAAGCTGGGCAAAACCATCCCGTCTGTATGGCCAGAGGGAAGCAGGTACTTGAAGAGGGAAAATTTCAGTGGGGGATGACTGGGGACAAACAGCCAGAGGATTGGCAAGGAGCTGTGASTATCTCACATGGGCTGGCTACAGCTGAGTGCATCTGACTGATGGAGCCATGCTCATTTGCACAGAGTTTTTGTCTCTGCAGGAATGTATCAGAAGGGACACTCTGCAAGGGAGATGCAGAGACCAAAGGAACAATGGGGTCACCAACCTGCAGCAGAAATCCCAGGGGTACAGGCCTGAACTGCTGGATGAGGATGTGGAGCACATTCACACATCATCTGCAGGGGTGGGAGCATCCTTCATCACATTTTCTTTGTCCTTGGAATGCTCTTAGCAGTGCAGTTTAATTTTTATGGCAGGTTCTGTAATTTGAGGTGGATGTGAGTCACACATAGCAGGGAAGGAGCAGTGGAGAGGATCAATTGTACTGTGCCTCTCTCATCTCATGGCAATAAGTTAATAATTCACAACTCTTCAATCCTCATCCCTGTCTATTCCCAGAAGTTTTGGGATTCTCTATTAGCTCCTTAACCCTCAACAAATTAATATTCCTCGTACTTYGTTTGCAGTACACCCTTCATTAAATTTAGATGCCTGCCATGCATGTTGCGTGCTCCTTCTGAGAGATGCAGTAATGGGGGATGTTGGGATCTGGGTGGTTGTGTGGGATGAGGAGGGCATGGAAATATCCCTGTGCCCCRCCTGCACACCTTCCTGCAGCTCCTGTTCTCTCAAGAACCCAAAAACTTTCTCAAGAGCCTGAATTCTCCCCAGCTATCCACAGATGGAACTTGGTGGAGCTGAGCCATCAGCCCAAAATCCATGGAAAGACCTTAAAAATGCAATTCCTCTTTCTTGCAGATGCCCTATGATGGTGATCAAGCCTATACTGCTGAGCTGCTCTTGGCTATGAAGGGATCACAGGAGGACTCTTAAAACAACTGCAGCTCTTTGGATTGTACCTTTCAYCCATCCCAAACCTCCTGAAATTGTTGTTGAGGGGCCTTTTTGTTTGTTGTTTGGGGATTTTACCGCTGAGGAAGCCACCGTTGAAATTTAGATCCCATTTCCCACCTTCCATTTAACAATTGCTTGCCATTTGCTCAACTTCAGGGGACAGTCAGAGATTTTGTCTTTTAGGCTGTTCTAACATCTGCTCCACTTTGCTCAAGGAACAGTAAGGACTGATTTGAGGTTACACAAAATTTAGTAAACTTTGTTTCCCCTTTGAACACGATCACCGTTTTTAGACTATAAAACCAGATCATTTCATAAGAAACAGAATTAAATAAATCAAAAATTACACTTCTGCTCCTGTTTYAAAGACTATTTTTCTTACTGCTCCCTAGAGCACCCAGATGTCACATTTATTTCAGTTTTGCATGATATTTAGCACTCTCACAAAGAAGAACAGCCTCTTAAGGATATTAAAATATTTATGTCAGCAGCATGTTTATAAACAAAGAAAAGCTATTTAACCTCCTCTAATGCGAGCTGGACCTACCGGTGTACAAATCCAACACAAAAATAGCACCAAAAAATAAAACTAATACCTCACCACTTAATGGCCTTCAGATTTATTTTCAATAAGTTAAATATTTTCTCTATAAGCTTGAGTGAAGAAAGAGACCATACAATGAGCAGACTGTTGCAGAATAATACACTGCTAGAAGTAAAGCCCTCCACTGCATCCTTCTGTAATATTTAAGGGAGCAGAATTTGACTTTTTTAATGTTTCTGGTAAAGTAACAGCAAAGAAATTTCAGCTGAAGACATCATCTCTCCCCAGGGGAAAAAACATCCTYAACAAGGCCCTGGCTATGGGCTGGTGGGATGAATCCCAGCACAAATATCCACAGATGGGTCTCAGGGCAAGCAGATCTCCTCCCTCCCATGAGGTCTGAAGCTGGCAGAGGTAGAAACTTMTCCTTCAGAGCAAATGTTTCATGCTTTTATGATGCATTTTCAAAAGTTTTTCTTGTCAAATGCCAATTTTCTCAGCAAATTCAAACAGCTCATGACTTTTTGCTTCACCTGTCTATTTCTTGGAGGCTCTTTGAGGTAGAGAGGACTTCTCATCCATCTTGGACACGCTGGACTCAGGRGAATCAAAATTGTACAGGATTATTTCCCTGCACTGCACAACACAGCCCATGCTGAGCTCCAGAAACACACGGGAAGACTCAAACAAAAAAATCAATGCCTTCTTGGCTGCAAAGAAAAACACATTTCTTCCCCAACGCCACACATCTGACGAGCCTTTGTTTGGGCTTTTTTCAGCAAGGATCACAGCAGCAGAGACACAGRGGAACTGCCCTGCAGGGTGACTGAGAAGAAAGGCAGCAGCAGGAGGAGAAGCTGCGAGCCCTGTCCATGGCTGGGAGTGACAARGCAGCAGCCACAGCCAGGACTCGATTTGGAGAGTGACCCGTGCAGCCTTCAGATCTCAGCTTGCACCTTCCTCCAGGGTCTCTCTCCTGCTTCCTTCTGCTTGTGCGTTGTGTGAACTCTGATGGCACAAAGAGTTTGTCTTTTTCTCTCTGTATCRCAACAAAGGGAAGAAGAAAACAGTCACAACTCGTTCTGGAGGAAAGATGCTTACAAAATACACACACTTTGCGAAGTTTCTGGGAGCGCAGCAGCTTTCTATTAACCCTGAAAATACAGGGCAGAGGGCTTAGAAATAATTTAATGTCCTTCACTACACCAAGCTTTAGTGTCTCACATCAAGCACTGGACTACTGTTTAAAACTTATTGAGAGCATTATAATCTCCTCAAGTTCTGTAGTGAATTCATCTCGTGCCACCRTTAGTCTGGCTCTGACTCGTGGCTGAAAATCTCCCTCACTGCCTTAGGAAGCTCAGTGTCTGCCAGCTGGGCTGAGCCTCCTTCATTCCACTCAAGTAGGAGCTGTTTCAGTGGAAAAAAAAAACCCCACTGAAGCTGCTTTTTATCAGATTAGAGATTGCAATCACTAATTCCTCTCACAAGGACACAGAGAGCCAAACCTCTTTCTGCTTTTTTCCATGGGCCTTGATGAAGCTGGCATTATCATGTTAAATTGCAGCTCAGGACTGCTGTGCATGTACAGATTTATCAGAAAGCTGTAAAATGTCTTCAGTATGGTGCCAATTATGCAGCCCCCAACACATAATTAAGTGAGGCCCCCAAGTATGTATTTTAATCAATCCCTGCTCAGCAAAGCACTTATGTGGTGCTTTACTCCAACACTCATCTAACAAGCTCATGGGTCCTTTTGTGGGCAGGGAAAAACATGGGAACACCAAGAACTGCTGGGATAAAAGCCTGTTCTGCTCAGATGATGGCTTGTATTTTCAAAATGTCTCTAAATCAGAAGCCAAGACCAGTTTCTAGATGGACCTAGGCACGGAGCTGTAACTGGGGAAAGTTAAGGACAAAAATACACAAGTTCTGGCCAAATTCAAGTGTCCCTCTGAGTTACCTCTCTGTACTAATGAAGATATTGATGCTGCAGATTAGCTAGACACAAACTAGTGTGTAGTTCATAATAAAAAATATAAATACAAATATATAAATAGATACATTATATATAATCTACAATTATATATAATACAATGTAATAATAAGTAKAACAATATATCATTATGAAATTATAAATAATATATAATATAAAAATATAAATACAAAAATGTAGTTTATAATAAAAAAAAAACCTCATGTCCTAAACACACTTATTTCTCTCCAGCCTGGCCTACACTGACTAGCTCAGCTGCAGCAAGGGGCTACATCCAGCCCCATAAACGTCAGGGCCAAGCACTGCTTTGGGCACTGTGTGTCACTACAGATGGCCACCAAATGCCATCCCAGAATGACAGGGGCCTGGAGTGGCTCCCTGAGCACGGCTGTGTGTCATGGAGCTTGGGGAGTGAGATCCCCTGAACATCCCACAATGAACACCAACATCACCTGAGGTGAACCCCTCCCTCCCTCATCCCTCCTTGGGGTGCAGCAGATCTCCTTCCACCTGCCAGGGAAGGCAAGAAACAAAAGCAGCTGGTGAAGGCCACTCATTTACACCCATCATGGGCTTTCTTAGCAAACACAGGCAGCTTCATTTGACTGTCTCCAGTTTCAGCTGGCATCAGGCATGGATGAGTTCAGAGCAAAGCAGTGCATCTTCCCAAAAAACAAAGAACCTATGAAAAACATGTATTGACTTGGAAGCTGCTCTGCAGCCTGAGCTACAGCAGTGAGAGTCTCTCTGTAATCCATTACAGCTGTGCAAAATGTAATAAAACTACTACAAGGTGCTCTAATTCCATTTACTAMTAATAATAAAAGTATTTGAGATGAGTCTGATGAACCGTTTACAAGATGCATTTTTCAAAGATGATTTGTAGTCCAAAGAAAAGCCTTTAATACCATATAAATTAGATTTTATGTAAAGCAATATTTAAAACCATTGCAAAGGAGGGGTTTTTGTTGTTTTATAGTCACTGTTCAGTCTTCATTGAATAATTTCTTTGAAGAAAATGCTTGGCTTCTGAGTTCTTCCCAATGAATCATAGAGCAGGGGTAATATCATAATTTATCACTTTTTTATCTGCAGATGCCATTGTGTTCAGTGCAGCTCTCCYCAGTTAATCTGCACAGCTTCTGATGAATTGCATTTAGTAAAACACACAAAATTATTTTTCACTTAAACAACACCCCGAGCATCTCCAATGACAAATCAACCCCTACAATGTGCAAACACACAAATGTTTTACTTTTCCAGAASCAGGGGCCGGGTGTGCCAGAGAAATACATGGAAAATATTAATATAATCACTACATTGATTGATCTGCTGCAGTGTTGATGTCAGCTAGTTGGATAGGTTGAAAATGACTGCTACATTTTTAATTTTGTCTTTCCATCAGCTTCTGCCATCACTAGGCACTCGTGTGGCATCTCAGAGAAAAGGGCTGGGCTYACTCCAAAGCCAGATGCTTCTGGGGGGTTCCTTACACATTTACTTTATGCCATGTCTGATCTGCCATTCCTGCATAAAAACTCTCCTTGAAAGTACAATTTCCTTTCCTYCCCTTTYCTCCAKGAGAGGAGGAGATTCCTGTTAGCCYCTGTGAATCTCAGGCTGTCTGTTACACTGAATTTTTCCATCATGCTGCAGTAGTGAAGATGTCTCCACTCCTTGCACCTGGCCTTGCAGAGCAAAGCAGACACCAAACACACAACTCTTGCACCCATGCCTGGCCTTAATCTCCTCTCTCCCAGCCCACACAGGCATCCAAAAAACAATCAAATGTTCTCCCATATAGAGRATTTTACACCCATTTTCCATTTGTAAAGTTGGGCTAGGAATGCTTGCCCTCACCCCCCACAATGCCATGGGATTTAAATATGGACTCACAAAGAAGTCAAGTTTTTCATTTGTCCACCAGAGTAAACCACATTTGAAAGAGAGAATCTATGAAACACAGTGAAATAGAAAATCTGTCTCTCCACAGGATTTCTGAGAGATTTTCAGCAAACCACTGTGTCACCATCAAAAGTCTCACAGAAGCAGCAGCGCTGGCTGACACTGCCAGTGATACGTGGGGCATGTTAAAAGGAACACAGTCTCACAAAATGCCTCTGCCAACTTCATTCAAACTTCCCCCACCTACAGCTTGTACTTGTAAGAAGGAAAAAAAGAATAAGRGAAGAAAGCCAGAAATCTGAGCAGCACTGGGCTGACATATATACATATTTTTTTAAGTATGTACCAAGAGCTATATTGTTATCAGCTTTTTTTCCCCTTTTTATCCATTGATGGCACAAAGCAAATGCCTTATCTCCAAAAGTCTTCCTCATTTTTTTTGCAGGGGCAAAGGGAGTCTCTGAGGTCRGCTCTAACAGCAGACAGAGAAGCAGGAAACCTCTGAAATGAAACACCACAGGCTGAAAGTGCTGGGAYAAAACAAAGAATTTSACAATGCTCCCATCTTGCTCTYCCCCACTGAAGAAATGATTGAGAAAGGGAAAACAAAAAAAGAAATCAATAATTTTCCAATTATCAAAAATTGTCAATCTACTTGCTCATTTCTTGAATATAAGTGTATAAATGTCACCATTTTCCTTTATAGCTTATACAGGAAAAAAAAAGGAGCGGGGGAAAAAAACACTTTTCAGCCATGCTGTCCAAAGATGTTACTGACTGGTTTAAGGATTTGCTTCTGCAGTAAATTTTGATCACTATAATGCACCACGTAATTCTCAGTTACAGTTACACACATACACCACACAGACAGTCCTACTCARGTGTAACATTGACTTTTGGACTTTTTTGCAGCTTAATTTATCATTTTAGCCAGTTAAAGTTGTGCTGGAGAAAAATATTTCCACTGCAACAGAGCAGGAGTTATGTTTCTACAGTTACATTTTCATGCTACACAGGARTCTTAGGCACACTCCTGGAACAGCTCTTCTGGGTGCTGAATAACCACCATCCCCAGGGGAGTCTGGGGGACACTGCAGGAATAAAACCAGGGCAAGGAGACAGGCTCAGCAGAGTTCACGGACTCAGTGCCCACTTTCCTGCAGTCACAGCAGCTGGTTTATGCCTGTCAGTGGGGCTTGGTCCTCTAACCTAAGCAAGGCACACTCTATTTGGAAAATTCCACCTGCTCCCACTCCACTGAAAYTCAAACAGGAATTATTCACAGGCAGGGCTGGCACAGCAGACCAACAGCGGCTACAAAACAAGCCTTCAAGCAAGATTTTGGCTGGTTGGGCTCTATGCACTGTGAGCTATAAAAAAAATAGAAAAAGGCAGCAGGAGAAACGTTTCCATCTTCCCCCCTTTGGCATTACCCCTGTTGCTGTTAGTGCACCTCCCATGGCTTTCACTTCCCAGACAGCAGAAACACAAAAAGAGGCATAAATCCTGCATTTCTGACTCACACCTAGCATAAAACCTGCCGAGTCAAGCAGCTGACCTTACCTGGTCACTCACACTCTCAGCGAGTCATTCTGTCCTAATCCAACAGAGAACACACTGTACAGCTTGAGCTGAAAGAAATGAATAAACTCTTATTCCAAAATCAGAATTACCAACATACAACTAGAGCATGCATCTAAAATCGCCCAGCACAGACCATGCTTTGCATTACAATTCGGTGTGAGCAGCAAGATCCTTCAAGTGAGAAATGAAAATTAAGGCTGGGAGGCAGCTGCCACTTATACCAAACCAACGGGGAGGACTGAACAGCTGCAGGTGCTTTTGACTCCTACAGGTGAAAAGCATATGCTAGAAAATTGAGTGAGTTGTTACAGTCTGAGCTGAAGTATTGAAAGTTTATATTTCACCTAATTTGTTGCATAAAGTCAAATTAAACTGGTACATTTGTAATAAGTATATTTCTGYAGGAACGAGAAGTGTTTTCCTCCACTTGACAAATGCTGCCAATGCAAAACTTCTGGCAGCTAAGAGGCAAAAAAATTTGACTTCAAGTCTTYGGAGGGTTTGTGAATACAGAAGAAAGTAAACCTAGAAAATCCCGTGGGACATTATTCAGCGGGGAGATGTTTTAACTGTTGTTTTCTGCATCCATTTTTATTCATCAGCCAATAAAAATTCAAATTCCTCCTTGAAATCATGGGTTACATTTTGAGCTTTACACCTTCAGAGAGGTGCTAGCAGTGACAGGCCMCTCACAGCCAGGATTCACAATTTGGACTGCCTGCAGCCACATGCAGAATAACCTTTACAGGGAATTTTCACCCARTCAGGGAAGATAAAATAATGTGTCTGACATAGCTACTCAAAAAAGCTGTCACACCATTTGTGTCCCAGTGCAAAACTCACTGATCACGTCCTTGTGCATTATTTGTTGAAATTTTCTTCCAGAAACAACAGTTTTCAAAAGAGATGGAAGAAGGCAAAATGAACCACTGTTCTTAATGGAGCTAAGAAGTCATGGTTGGTTTTGAATACACTCAAAAATCTGCTGTTTTGCCTAAGCAATATAAGATGGTAGAAGTAACAGAGTTTTAAAGATGGTGCCTAATTTCTCCCCCTTTCTCAAGGCAGAACTGATCAACACAACTCAAACACTCACATCCTCCCCATCACAAACAGTGTGAACGAGACAGCRGCTCCAAGAGAAGTGGGAGATTCTTGGGGCATGAAAAAGGCATCAAGAACTGCCCCGGAGGAATATCCCAAACCAGGCTGAGCTCAGCAGCCGAACTCCCAGWATGGGAACTCTCCCACCCGCGTCCCTTCCACCGACACCATGCRGATCCCAAGCAGATGCCACCCCATACGGAGCAGGCTGCGGGACCAGGACGCTGTTTACACGGAAAACCTGGCACTGGGAGACGATTTTATCCGCAGCTGTCAGCTCCGTCTCATTTGAGAGAAGCCGTCCTGCCGGCAAACGTGGGCTCGATGTTTTCGAAAGGATCGCTGCATTTCCAGCGCCACTCCCCGCGTTTGAGCCAGAGCGCCGACGTTTCCAACAAATTACCCCGCAAATGTTGCGGCGCCACTTGCTTTATAGCGACTAATGAATCACGCTGTARAAACTAATTGCAACTTACGTACTGCTGCGAGCTGAGTTTTGCAACATAAAAGCAATCAGCCAGCAATTAAAATGCTAATACGGGGCTGAACCTCGTGTAACAGTTTGCCAAAATCGAGCGCGAAGCGGCGCTTCCCGGAGTTTTTGGAGCAGATGGAATTGAGTTAGTAGCCAGTCGTTTCATCAAGCTGATAAACCTCACCATACTGCAGGAGGGTCCCCACTATGATGCATTACGAATTTCCAATATTAGAAGTGGCAGTAAAGGATCATTACATATTTTCTTCTTTTGAATGGCTTCTTCTATTCTCACTTAAATGATTAATAACCTCTTAGCAAGTCAGAAAGAAGAGGTGCTTACCAGATGCTCTTTCCAGACACAGACATCTTGAATTTCTTCTTGAATTTCTTTTTGGTGTAGTATAGATGGACTCCCAATGTGGTGGTGGACATCATCCAACCTACTTTTTAATTATAAAATCTTCTTTTCACAGATTCACTAATACAAGATTGTGAATTGAATTGAAACAATTATATTTTAATTGGGTTCACCTCTCCCCCATCCACTTTTTCTTCATTACRTTCCTAATACTAAGACAATTGAAATACATTAATTAATTCAAGGGGGGAATTATTAATTTTCAACATTATCAGCCTCAGAGAAATTACCTCTGGTCCTGGAACAAAGCTCCCAGGAAAAGCCTCATCCATTTCATGTTAGCCTTTAAATTTGTGCAATCATTATTGGTAACAGCACTGAAAAAGCCAGAACAAGCTCTAAASTGACTCACTAAACCCTTTGTACTGAGCCACCTGCAAAGAGAAGCCAGAGAAGGAGATCAGAGCAGGCACCTGGAACTCACCTGTACGTGGAAATGCCATCCAAACTCCTTTCAGCTGGATGTAGGACATGATATCCTCAAAAATGTCCCAGGTCTTGCCTGCTGGGATGAAGCTGTCCTTCAACCACAGGGAATCTGGAGTAATGAGGTTTTGGCTCTCAGGTCCTTGCAGCCTTCCAAGCACAAAAATTAGGCAGAATCACYGTCTGGTCCCAAGACACAGTCAGGCACATATAATTAATACAAATCACAAAAATGGACTGAAGTGTTTCCTACTCACTCATCAGTGACCTTCATATCCTCCTTAAGGCCTTCTATTTAGAAAAAAAAGCTATTTTTCTCACTTCCTACAGTCCCTTTCCCTGCCCAATGCTCTTTACAAGAGACTGTGTGGAGGACCATGTTCCTCAATTGACACTCATTTCCCTTCTCACCATTTCATCCTTAGCATCTCCAAACACCCACTTGCCCCATCTCCTCATAACTTCAGCCTAAGCTCTAGAGAAATAAGCAGCTCCTGCTTCCAGCTCAATCCCAGCAGTAAAAACCCATGCTCAGCACACCTGCACGCCCCTCCAAAGCATCCACCCTCGAAGGAAACAGGACAGAAAGTGCAGCAACTCTCCAAAATCATGACAGATTCCTAAAATGAGTCCAAAAAAGTAAGAAACACTCCCCAGCTGCTCCAAAGGATGGCAGGGACCCTGAATGAGAGGAGATAGGYTGGAGTTTGCTGCTGTGTTCACTGCTACAGCTCCAACATCACATCAGAACAGATGTCATTCTGAGACAACTTCAAATTTATGGAATAGGAAACCTACTGCTCAGGGTGGCAAAAGGTGAATCGCCATTAAAGAACTGACCTGGACTCTGAAAGAGGTCTGCCAACTGAGGAATTGGAAACTTTGAGGTTGATTTCCCAAATTACCACTCTGAGATAGCTTTGGAAGAAAACTGACAGGAGTGTGAAAGGAAAAGACACTTACACATAAAAGTTTCTCTCATGAGAGCAAGACAGAGCCTCCCTCAGCCAGGCYAGGGATAAAGCAGATTTCACAAAARCCCTAGTATTCCTGGAAGTCACAGAGATTTGCCTCTACCTGTTTGTCCAGGGARCACAAAAATGATGGGAATGTTTATGATCCATCACCAAATCAGAGGAGCTCTGGTGCTCAGCCTGGCAATGCCTCCCTGAAGATCCAGCTTGTCCTTCTCAGTATCTCAGTGTCTTTTATCCTAAAGAATAAAAGCTGCTCTGCTCCAAGGTTCTCAGTACAGAGGAGAGGAGCAGTAACTTTACCTCACCCTAGTGAGCAGAGAGAGTGAGTCCAGGTGGAGAATTTGCCCCAAACACACAACATTTTGGGTAAACCACCCAGTGCCATCATCATCACATTGTTCTGCTTCACTTACAGCACACCCACAAGGCAGCAAATTCCAAATTTCTCCTTCCAGATGCCAAGTTCCCAAAYTCTCACACTTAACACTAACCAATTTCTGTGTCAGCTGGGGCCTGTAGCAACACCACAAATTTTCAGTAGTTCATTCATCTTACAGTAGGTGCAGACACTCTAGTCTGACCCAATTCTGCTCCTTTATTGGTAACTGTGACCTTGAAACCCATGCATTGTGTAAAGGGGAAAATTGCTGTAAATAGTTCTAAGCAGTGAAAGTTGGCTGATATTACAAACACATTAATGAAATAGTGCTGGTTTGTGTCTCCTGGAAATCTGACCCCCATAATGTCCTTCTGTACRCATTTACAACAAGCTGGAGGCACACATATTATCTGCTTTTTGCCAGGCAGAAATAACCAAAGTGCACATTCGAAGAGTAAATACACTGAATTTAAAGGTAAGTGAATTAAAGCAAAGCTGGGATGTAARCTGGACATGATAAAAATGCTACTGTAATACCTTGCAGGATTAAGCTCTGTTGTTCAATCTGATGCCTTGGGATAAATATTGCAATAAGGCTGAAGATCTATTTCATTGCACCCTGGGAAGGGATTGGCTTCAGACTGCCTGCTCTGGGAGCCTTACAAAGAGGCTTTTCCAATGATCTCATAATAATTTGCTTTCATGCAAAACTTGGGSATAAATGGGAATCATTCAGCATACCTGAAGCTGTGATGTCATATTATTGTACCTGTGTGTACCACAAAACATCTCAACGAGCAGTGAAGGCAGAAAGTTCTCTGATTTAGAAGAATTTCTTACACTTTCAAGGATGGCACAAAAGCAATCGTAAAATAAAAACAGCTCTGTGTTTTCCAAATTTCCACTTTCTTTTGTTTTAGTCTCAGGTATCTCTCTAGTGACACAGCAGAGTAAAGGAGGGAGGAACGAAAAAAGGAATTTTGTGGTTAGCAAGGGGATTGTGAAGGGAGTTTAATGTTCAGGAGGAATAGGAAGAAGACAAAGGAGTACAGTTGTGTCAAAAAGAAAAAGTACTAAAAAGCAGTTTCTCTTCTAACATAAGGTCAGAAGAGGAACCTGGCATGTCATGTTCACTCCTTTGTGAGAGATCGAGCAGTAACTCTGCTCATTGCCTCTGGAGCAAGCCCCAAGTGAGAAAATAACTYAGAGAAAGTCTCACAGCCGTTCCCTCACAGGCAAATATTCATCTGAGGCTGGGCTGGTGACTGGGAAATTGGCACAAAATGTCAGGGAGGGAGCCACCGTCCCCCCCTGAGCAAAGKCTCTGCTGTGGGAAAGCTCCAAGTCATTTTTGGAGACTGTCCCTGAGTGGGGCTCAGCTGCAGGACGTGGGGCCCTGGCTCTCTGTGCACACCAAAGGACTCAGGAATATTTTATGTACAGCTCAGTGCCTGTGGTCTGCAGACTACACTGTGAGAAACCAGCCCTGCTCTTCAGCCAAAGCACTGCAGTTCCTGGGATCAGTGATGAAGCCAAACATCCAAGTGAGAAAAGAGCTGAAATGGGAATCAGAACCTTGTGACGAATCAAAAACCTGAATGATGGATTTGGGACTCATGCAGCCTAGAAAGGGTTATTGCCCAGATCCTCCTCACCTCTGAAATGGATTACAAAAACAGAAAKAAATACACAAATAGGCATTATTTAATAGGCTGAGGCTCCTGCAGGAGGTTCTCATACCCAGATCTTCTTTCATGACATCCCTGACACGGGGCATTACAGCAGCAGCTGCCAGAATTTAATTTTTCAAAAGAAGCACTAGTGGAGGTACAGAGGCATCATGGATCAGGTATATCAGCTTCAGTAGATAAAGTCTGATGCAGGTGACCCACAGAGGTACAAACACTGACCAGAAACCTGCTGGGGGAGAGGACAGAGCCACGGACACAACCCACAGCCCAAGTCAACCATGTACAGGAGCTTCACAGCAAGAAAGGATGGAAAGGAGGAAAATGGTCAGACCCAGGCACTTTGAAGGATCAACTCAGTGAGATGTGGACCTTCAGGGGCATTTCTGTGTTGTGGCTTAGAGTGTTTCAAGTGGTGAACCAAGTGACAGACATAAATCACTCAAAAATCACTATCATGGGAGACAGCAAATATGAAAATACAGGTAAAAATTAGAATGGGSCAAAGGATGTTAACTACGAGGAAATCATCAGCATTTCCAGAAAAGTTAACAAAATCAGGGATAAAGAGACAGAGAAAACTGAAGAGAGAGATGAGGAAGACCAAAGGTGTGAGAGGTGTGAGTGCTGTCAGTGTGCAGCCCCCTCCACACCATGGTCAGGTTTGTAAGAAGGAAAAGAGCAGGAGCAGCACAAAAACAGGTCAGGGAGTGAAGGATATGGGAAATTTAGGTATTTGAAAGAGGCTTATCGGCAGATCATGACCTGACAGCAGTGGGATGGGATGGTGGGAGAAGAGAAAATAGGAAGAGGAATGAAAGGAGCAGGAGAGGAGGTACCCAGGCACCAGTGGGATAGCTTTCACCAGAAGTGTTTGCAAAAAAAATCATTGAATAGCCCTGTATGGGCATCTGAGGGTTTGTGCAGTGGCTGTGGGAGATTTTTTTTTTACCCTTACCATGAGGTGCCGGTGTACAGATCAATTTTCCTCAAGCCAGGTTCAAGATGCCCTGGCTGAAACCATTGCCTGAGTGCTTGGTCTGTCTGTGCTCTGGTGAATCCCATAATGGCTTGGAGAAGTGAAGGCAGGGAAATGCAGGGAAAGTGCTTGGAAGCAGTCAAGAAAATGAAGTGAGATTGGAAGAACTGAGCTCCCCACGGAGGGTACTGACTCTGTACAAAAATAATGGGCAAAGTCAAAAAGGTGAGATTTGATGAGGACAGAGACGTSGGGTCAGCGAGATGAAGGCTGTAATTGAATACAGTGAGGTGGCAGCAGAGGTAATTAGGGCTCAATAAGCTGCAAAGGGCACAAATTAAATGAGGATAAAACAGAAGTTAAAGCACAAAGACACTCAGCGTGCTGGTTTTCTTTGCCAATGGCAAGCTGGCTGATGAAGATCAATTAATTGAATTCAAAGAGCTGGGATAAGCCAGRCCTCCTGGGAAAAGGGAGTTTGGGTTGTGAAGAGAAAGAATAGAGCTGGTGAAAGGAAACTGGGTGGAACAAAACAAAAGTAATTTGGGCTCAAAAGAAGATAAGGGGGAAATGCCATGAGAGGAGAAATTAGGAAAGAGCACTGGCAGTGCAGGGAGKAAAACGCTGAGAGAATCAAAGTTTAGAAAAGTAACAGGGAGCAGGAAAACTGAAGAGTGGAAAAGAGACAAGAGCACTTACAGAACTGAGAATGAGGAACGTAAGAATGAGGAATATAAATCCTTCTGTGTCATGGCCTTGCTGTCAGACTGGAGCTGTGGGTAGTCACAGACCTCACCAAGACCTCTCCCCTCATCAGTGGAKAACACACCCTGCTGATGAGCAATCAGAGGAGCAGCACTCCTTTCAGCACTGCATTTCACCTCTTCTCTGCCCCTTTCATGTTGAAACCATGTAGAAAGACAGAGCCATCTTCCTGCTGAACCATGGAAATTACAACAGGAAAGCACTGCTAATAATTTTTAGGGTTTCCCTCCTCTCTTCCCAATGCAGTCTGGCTTTGTGGTCAGAACTCTGGCTGCACCAAGCCATTTCCCAGTTTTTTGCAGGCACATGGTGTTCTCAAAAAACAAGATACAGGATTCATCTCCGCTAGCTTCTGGTGCCAGAGAGGCTCTCAGGACAGTGCTGGGGACATTGAGGGTGGAGTTGCTGCTCGAGCCCCAACCCTGYCTGGCCAGGATCTCCAGTGCTGTGTGAGTGCTTGGAGAGGGCTCTGCCTCCATCTTCTCCCTCAAAAACTCAAGTTCTGAGCTTTGCCAAAGCACAAAGTGTAGAGTGTCAAACACTGCAAGGACGTAACCATGAGGTGGATGAAACTTGGGTCTTATGGGTGAAATGGTCGAGGGAAATAAGGAGGTGTGAACAGGTCTGTCCCAGTCCTCATGTGTTGGATCCATTCCTCCCAGCAAGTTCTCAGCCCAGCAA
>NW_026623284.1:615724-662172 GCF_030028575.1 Malurus melanocephalus
GTGGTGAAATTTTTCACAATCCTGATTCAAATAAAGATAAAATATCCCTTGAGTAAGGTATCTTTCCATGGATATTTGCAATCTTTCCTGAGCTGTCCATCCAAGGGGTCCAGCAAATTGAGCTGCTCCTAATTTACACAAAGACTGATGGTGGGTATAGGACAAATGCAGAGTAAATTGAACAAAATCTGTCAAAGCTGATGGAGATTSTTCCATTGTGAGTTCTTGAGAGGAAGCACAGCAGGTTTGTTTTGAAACCATTGAGGTAAGGTTGGAATTCTTTCCCACTGTGGAATAGAAAGTAATGCTGATGAAAAATATAATTTGCCCCTTGAACAGTTTATATCCCAGCCAGTGCATAACAGGGACAGAGATGAGGACAAATGGACACCTGCGGGTGTCATTTTGAGAAAGAGACCACACAATTGCCTGGCTGCAGCCTGGTTACTGCTGTACCTGACCTTCCTAGAGCACTCCAGGATACACTGATGGAGAGCTTCACTGGAGGCACCTGATGTTTGTGTCACTATTATTTCATTTTTGAGTCAAATGGGTTAATCCAMAGCACAGTTTATTTATTAAATGGATCCCGGTGACATCAAAATAGCCAAGAAGGGATGAAGCTCCTGCTTGTACATACACTGAGTGTAAATCTTGTCCAAAGAGCTCCAAAACTAAGGGTTATTTTCTTTTTTTTTTTTTTTCTTGTTAGCTTTTTTTTTGTTTGTTTGTTTTGTTGGTTGGTTGGTTGGTTTGGTTTGGTTTTTTGAGGGGTTTGGGGTTTTGAGGGTTTTTTTGCTGTTGTTGTGGTTTTTTTGTTATTTCTTTTTCTGTTTTGCAGGCTGGGAATGCTGACCCAGACAGGGTTAAGCACTAAATTATTTGTTTAATGGCTGCAAAGCCTCCTCAGTGACAATCAGATGAGGYAGAAATCCAAAGGAGGGTAAGGCTAAGAAGTGCCCTCAGTAAGATGCAAAACCAAACCAAAGCAGACACCGCTGCTGTTGATTTGACCAGGAATAAATGACCACTGTTACAATTTTTGACTCAGAAATAGCAGAAAGATAACCAAAACTGGCAGGACTGGCATTTGCAACTTCCCCTGGGAACCAGATTTTCCATGGATTCCCAGCACAAGTTCATCCCCTGCAGCCTCAGCCTGACCCAATGCTGGAGAAGATTTTTGCAATCTTGGCGGGTTTTATCCGCTTAGAGGAAAACAAAAAGATTTTATCAAGTTTTTCTCCTCAAAAACTGGCTCGGGTTTCCAGTACTACTTTGATTAGACTGATCCAAGTATGCAATCAGTCCAATTTATATTCCTAAAACAGACAGAAGTGCTCTGAGTGGAGTCCATATTTTCTGTCTGATTGCTTTTCATTTCACACTTCTTTGTTTTAATTAYGTTTTAAGATTAAATACGGAGATTGTAGTTAGTTGCACTCCATGGATATTGTAAAGATTCAAGGGTCAAAGGAAAAGGAAAGGAAAAAGACAACTAATACCTCATTGTTTGCTGTGGTTCCTATTACATGGGCAGTCARGTGCACAGTGAGTTTTAATAGAAATTTGGTTTGATTGTGATTAAATGAAGAACATACTGAATGAATTCTTCGGCTCAAAACTATGGAGTTTTAATTTTTTTACRTGTATTGAGCCTGAAAAAGCTGATTCTGCAGAACTTTCCTGACCTCACTGATTKCAACCAATTGCAAGATGGATGGCCTGGATTTAAAAGTATCAGCGTGTTGCAACAGCTGACCAAGTGTGTCTTAGACAGCTCAACAAGGAGATGATGGAGAAGAAATGGATTAATTGTAGATTTTATTATTTCTTTTACTAAGAGAGTAAAAATCCTCTGTGCTGAACCATGTCTTTTTAAAAATTAATAGCTTTCAAAACAAAAAAAAAGATCTATCTGTAGTTTTGATATAATTTAATTAATATAAATATGAATTTTTGAAAAGCTTTTGCTTTTCTTTACTCTCAACAGCACTGAAGAGGATTTTCACACAATCTATAGGGTTCCCCCAKCTCCCTTTTGTATTTCCCCTCTGGTACAGCTCCAAGAGAGATGTTTCCCAGAACAGCCAGYAGCATTGTGAATGGTGCTGTCACAGTTGAACTGGTGAAGAGCAGAGTGAATCGCAGAACATGGAACGGCTGAGGGAATTTGTGATGTTACACTGCACCTCACACAGCTCTYATATGACAGCCCATATCTCATACTTGTTATGTTTTTATGGAAAATCCAGTATATGCACCTACTAGAATCTCCAAGGTCCAGAGGAAGACAGGAARGTGCTCAGGAGGAAGCAAAAATGAATGTCATGCCAGTGGTTGTACAGTGAGTTTTAGGATCTCAGTATTTTAAAAAGAAAGCTGTGTGGAATTCCACAGAAAGCAAGYAGATACCTATGSAWCAAAATTTAGCACTGRAATTGTTCAAGGCCAGGCTGGATGGGGCTCTGAGCAACCTGGTCKAGCTGAAKATGTCCCTGCTCATTGCAGGGAGGCTGGACTGGATGACTTTTAAAGGTCCCTTCCATAAACTCTTCTATAGTTTTATGATTCTTTAATTGTACCTTCATATAGTTTTTTCTTTCTGTGTATGTCTCTCTAAATGATGCACAAAGAGGAAGAGTTATGGCTGTGATTTTCTCCTTCCTTTACATCTGGATTCACAATCTTAAAAATTTCTGATACATCCTTCAGGTTAGGAAATAGATACAATAAATCACAGCGTCTTCTTGCTTCTTCTCTTTAGGCACAGAGATATTTAATAATGGGAGATAAACAAACTAATCAAAACACTTTAAAAATCTATGAGAAACTAAATCAAGAGGAATAATACCAACAACCCCCCTAGTCCAAACATTTGCTGCCTGTTAAATCATTTCTCTGAGAGCAAACACATTTACATTTTTTTAAGGGCATAGTCCTTGCTTACAACTGACTTCTGGGTTTCTGTGSGAGTGTTAAATTCCTCTCACTCTTTTGAACAATAATGAGCAGTTCTTTGATGGTATAAAATGGCAAGTTCTGTGGCTGAGGAGGGGAATGGAGTGTCAGGACAGAATACACGATTATATCATGCTGCAAGAAAATCAAACCCATCTTCTGAGCTTTATGAAGGAAGTGATGCACTAAGCAGGAAACAATAAAAAGGGGTTTTTTTCACTCCATCCCATTCAGTTTGTCATACCACCCAAATTCCTCAAAATCTGAGTGTGAACCTGAAATACAATTTTGTGAATGGAAATTAGGGCTGACAAGCCTTCCAGGCAAAAATTCAGAGATGTGGACATTCTCTGGGGCCCTGTCAGACTCCCCAGATGAGAGAATTGTGATACCCTGATCTGCAGGGCTTGAAGATGATATTCTTGAATTTCTACTCTCCATAAAAGAAAGTTTAGTAATTTAGAGTGATGGTAATTGTTTATTCTCATGCCCACTGGAGTGATACATGGAATTCAATAGGCAGTTGTAACCTCCACCCAAATTTTTATTGTTTACTAGCTARAAAAATTAAAATACTTCAAAATTTTCTTTTTAATCTGTTCTTTAGTTTTTGGGGACACTTCTAAAGAATGCTAGTGGTCCCCAATTCAGAGAGAGTGAGTGGAATAAAGAATGCTGCTGCTGAAAGTAGCACTTCCCATATCTCAGCCTTTAAAAGAGTCAGAGAAAAAAATGAGATGTCTGACATTTCCTCATCCCTTATTAGCAATCATAGATCCCAGGCAACCTGCCAATATGCTCTAACACTAAAGAGTTAAGTTCCCCAAAATTACAGGGGAAGTAATTGCTGTTTCTCCCACCTGAAGAGTCTTGCCCAGCACTAAACCCTGTAGAAAAGCATAACTGCACTTTACAAATGGCAAATTGGAGGGACCTTTTCAACTTTTACCAAAATCTTTCACAGCTGAGGCCTTCCAGAGCGCACTCCCTCAGATTTGGCAAACAGTGTGACTCACAGCTAATGAAGGGATATTGGCTTTACAAAATAACAGAGCTGAGTAAATTTACCAAAGGAAGAGGTGCAGTTGGTAGAATAGACATCAGTTTTACAAAGCCTGATGAGTTTCATGGTATTTTAAAGCCTTGTTTTTGTTGAATGACAAGGAAAATCAATCTCAGACACAGTCCCCATAGAAATAAAGTTACTAACTCTCCCTACTGGAGCCAAGTGTTCCATAATACCAAGGACACAGTGGCCTCCCAGTCAAGAGACATCAGCCCAGGTCACTGAGACATCATTTTAGCTCTCCATATTTATATTTTGAACAGGGCACATACAAAGGGAAGCTTCTTTGCCATTCCTCACCTCCTGCAAGAAGGAATAGAGTGACTGCAGCGAGGAACATTCCTCCGTAGGTTCTGTGCTGTGCATGTAAAACACAAACACTGCTCCAACAAATGGACTCGATTTAATTAAATCAATAGCCCAAGCAAATTACCTTTTCAAGTGTAAGTTTTATTAAGCATTATTTTACGATACTGGGAGTCTATTGCCMGGACAAGGAACTGGGTGAGGCAGTGAGCTGAACACAAAGCACTGAGCCTTCTGGGAATTTGTTTTCCTATTTATCCAACATGCTGGTACTCAGCCCATTGCCTGATTGAGTGCTTTACACAAAGCCCTTCCCTGATTTACCTAAATTAATATGAAACACAACGCGTAATGAGAGGCTTTGCACTTGGAATTTCATTTATGTAAGAAGTGGGGGGAGAAAAGGGGAAGGGAAGGGAAGGGAAGGGAAGGGAAGGGAAGGGAAGGGAAGGGAAGGGATGCAAAAATCACAACGTTTTCTATAAAAATTTCCAAACTCTAGTAAAATTACTTTCTGGAATGAGAGGCAGAAGCACAGGTAGGACTGGAATGAAGGTGTTTTCTTAAATAAATATGACAGAATAAGAGGCAATTTCTTCCCCAACTGAAGAAAAATACAAGAATGTGGAGAAGGAAATTGGCCAGCCATCCACAGGTACTCACCCATCCTTATTTCTTCTCTGCRCTCTTCTGTATTTTCTGAGCAGCAGTACATGAAATGGCTCATGTAAATAGAGTGCAAGCACTTCACTGAAACAGCCTCCAAGTCTAGTTAGTGTCACTCCTGATATGTGGCAGTGAGTTTGGCACAAACTCAGATCATTAATGAAATTTAGACTCCTTTACAGAAAGCCTTTGGGCTCTTGGCTGCCATCACCATCCAATTCTGGCTGCCTGCCTGCCAATAATTAAAGTGCAATCTAAGAAATAATGGGAAATYACCACTTCTGGATGCTCTTCTGATAGCTGAGCACCAGTTGCCTTGTCCTGAGCTGTAGGAGCTTTCAGTCAGCTGCTACCCTTGAGTGAGGAATCAGAAGAGATCTGCAGACAGCTTCTATGGACAGGATTATTTTTGGCCTGATGGTGTTCAAAGCTTTTCCTGAGTTTTGGTAGTTTTATAACCCATTTCACTGAGYGRTTCCTCRGGGCCAGGTGTGCCCAGGTRTGCYAYTGCCCCAGKGAYCAGTGCTGGATGAGARCACTCAGAAAACCTCAGCTACAGCCCAAACCTGACCTGAGATATGGGTGACAGGAGAGCAGGGTCTGTGCGCAGCACTTCATGGACTAAGGGGACTTATTCTGAGCCAGGGGAGAATGGGAAGGGAGTTTTGCTGACTCCCAGGAGAGTGAATCCCTCTTCTTCCCACCTGGATGTGACTGGGAGTGATTGATTTCCCTCCATGGAGGAGGGATAAGGCACAGTCTGAGGAGTTGCAGGGGGTGGGAATCACAGCAGCAGCCAAGCATGCAGAGGAGGTTGAGTTTTGTCTTCATTAATGTGCAGAATTCCCTGAAGTAAGGACGTGTGTAAAGCCCTTGCTCACAGCACCCTTCTATTATGTTAAATGACACCTCTTCCTTTTCATCTGTATTTACACTGCTCTAATGTCAGGCTGTCACAGAGACAAACTGGGCACATTTGCTGCTTAACTTTTCTTCATAAATCCTGCTCTGCAGACCTTATTATTATCTGTGCTTGAATTCTACCCCGTCCATCAGCGTGTCCCAGTTATGACCTGCCCAGGGAGAACAGAAAATTCAAGGGACACCAGCTTAGGCWGGGTGAAGACTCTGTCTTCTCATCCTGCCACAACACCCATGATTGCTCTCCCAGCCCTTCCTACTGCTCCTTATGTGCTCGGTCCTCCACTGAATCTGGGGTTTGTGCCTGGTTTTTCTTTTTTAAATTGCMTCTCATCACATTTTTCCAATCTCCCCAGTTTTCTGTCTCAAAACTTTTTGTACAATTATGGAATCATAGAATAGTTTGGGTTTTAAAGGGCTTTTAAAGGTCATCTAATCCAATCCCCCTGATACAAGCAGGGATGCCTACCACAAGATCAGGTGGCTCAGAGCCCATCCAGCCTGGCCTCGGATGTTTCCAGGAATGGGGAATTCACCACCTCTCTGTCAGGGTTTCTCCAYCCTCATTGTAAAAAAGAAATTAGATCTAGTCTGAATCAACCCTTCTTCACTTCAAAACCATCACCCCTTGTCCTGTCACAACAGGCTCTCCTGAAAAGCTTGTCCCCATCTTTCTTACATGCTTCGAGTACTGAGAGGTCACTGAAAGGTGCCCCTGGAGCTTTCTCTTCTCCAGGCTGAACAACACCAGSTCTCTCACAGGAGAGTTGCTCCAGAACCCGACCATCTTTGTTGCCCTCCTCTGTCATGTGTCACTGTCCTCTGGGATGGGTGCAGAATGTGTCCCTCCTTCCCTGGCAGGATACAGCACTTTCCTGCCTCTTTTGTGAATCTCTGGAAAGTTTGGTGCCATTAGATACCATAAAAGATTTGGTGCATTTTTTGAAGGGAAGAAGGAACATCAGCAAGACTTGTTTGGGCTGTTCCAACTCTAAGACATCTCGTCCTGCTGCTGCTGCTACAGTGCCACTGTCCTGCCTGGTTTCATTAGGTCCAAGCACTTAAATATTCTACATTAAACTCCTAGCAGAGTCTTACTTAACACATGATTAAGGAACTAAAATGAAACTGCTGCAACAAGCATTTTTCCCCACTAAAACCTCTATATAGAAAAAATTGATAAGATGTCAAGTTTTTCCTTTAACCAATTTATCTTCCCTGCGCAGTTAATAGTAAGATCATCTTGAATAACTAATCCACCGCCCTAAAGCAGAAGCTATCATTTATTTTAGCATTTGCATTTAAACAAAATGATATTACAATTCAGCAGGACATGATATGTAATCCAATAACCTGAGGTAATGTAATTCGAGTCCRTGTAGCAATTATTCCCACAAATAATCTGACCATACATGGCCAGCACAATTTATAGCAAGTCTTATTGTATTTACTGCTATAATATGACTAAAGTCAGTAATGAAAAGAATAAATGTTCTTGACTTTAACAATCTGATTAATTGAACCTCAAGCATTCATTGGTAAAAATTTCATTTGCTTCAGTACATCAGCTTTGTTGCACCATSAAGGCTTCTGATTTTTACTGAAATACAAAGGGGAATCTTTGACAGCTATTTGAGGAAATTCACTGCCAAGGTTTATTTATTAGTGAAATGTAATCCCAGGACTATCTTTACTCTTTCAGAGTGTCAAATCAGTATCTAAATTCCCAGAGAACCAATCAATCCTATCTGGTCTTTAAATCACCAAGATCCCCAGGCCTGGACTCTTCCAGCAGCTTCGAAACAGCAGCTCTGCCATAACTTGCACTACTGACCTCAGCCTGATGAGAGCACCAGGCATTTTTACACAAATCTATAGCATGGCTACTGACTTCAGGATTATGATCTGTGTTTGTGAAGGTAAAAGAATAAACTACGAAAAAAAAAGTATATGTATAAGGAAACCACAGAGTGCTGGCAGTAAAGAGGGTGTATCATCTGCTCTATGTTATACATCTTCCCTCTGCCACGTTATTGGCTGTGCCAAACACAGGTTTGGATGGACTTTTGATCTGAACTTTTATGRTCATTCTAATGTTCTGATGAATTGTTCATTCAGTAGAAATTATTTCACCCCTCTTCAGGCTGATAGCATGGCTTTTCCCCCTGTTACATGGAGAGGTTAACAAACCAGAAAGGTAAAATTTTTTTTTTTTTCCCCAGAAAGCCTTTCTGTACATAAGGCAGACATTTACACATGAAATGATGGAGTTGCTGGGTAAACTTCACCTAGTATGGGACAGCAAGACACTGGCAATCTTTCTGAGATTTTTCAAACACCATCCACAAAACAYTTTCCATCAAAAGACTGTCATTGGTCAAGTGGAGTTTGATAGGCATCCGTATAAATGAAAGGTTTCAAACTTCTGCAATGGGTAGCAGGGGAAAAGACATCAAATTCTTCTTTCTCTAGAAACTTAAATAATGCACACAAAGCCTCTAGACCTGCGTGCTGGAATCCTGTGCACCAATGAGGAAAATCAGCACATCAGTAAGAAAGCTGAAGGCAATGCCAGTGGCTGAATGTGACCAGCCTTGGCTGCTCCAAGGGGACTCCTCAACCAGCCCGTGGTCACAGGCTTGAGCTGGGCATGGCTGAGGAAAATAAAAACCATCAATCCAATTTCCCTCTAATTGTACATCCAAGGAAGTTTGTCTCTAACTGTTAATGTCCGGCAAAATTACGCCAAAATTAATGTGAGAGTTTTGTAGTGGGACTTGTCAAGCAGCCTCAGTGACAGGAGTGTGGATATTGTGGATCACCTGTGGAGCTGCAGGAGCTGCTGCCTGGGCTGAACTGATGATGGCTGCACCACCTGCCTGGAAATGTGAAAACACCGATCTGAGCTGCCTCCCCCAGCTCACAGGGCCAGACTGGCTCAGCTGGGATGTCAAAATGTCACCTCAGTGCAGCCTTCTCCTTGTGGCCATTATTTCAATGAATTGTCTCCACGTGGGGAGCTCCACAACAGCCCAAGGCAATACACTTCACATGTTAAGTGTTCATCAAACTCATTCAGCCTTCAGGTTCACATTTGCTACCTCTGAGTTTTTCTCTGTCCTCTCTTGAAATATGGAGAAAGCCCACGATTATTTCATGAACAGGACAGGCTATTGCTGGTCTTATTCTGTAGCTTGCAGAAGCTCCAGAGGTCTCAAGGTTATCCAAGGGAATAATGGCACTCAGATCTCTGCTGATATTAAAGGACTGTCATGGATTTTGCTYCTAAACCTTTACCTCTTCAAACAATAAGTCACTTTCCTTCTGCTTTATTAGCTTCCARCCTCAGATTCTTCACCTATAAGCAATAATTCCTCATAAACTTCCAGCTGAAATTGCATTTGTTCCTGTACTTTGCATTTTATTCCGTGTCTATCAAGCTCACTTTTCCCTCCCTGATTCATGTGACTTGCACTTTACATCTGTAAGTGCTTTACAATTAATCTGCCCTGCAATGATTTTTCATCCCTGTTGCTTTGTCCTTTGCATTGGTTATACCTTTTAATCTCCCCACATGATCTGATATTATTTTCCTGTAAAAATGCCTGTCCAGTTGCTGATGTGACAATGTAATAGCCCTAATTTTCCARGGAGCTGAGAACACCACTTCCTAATCAGTTCCTGGGAGCTGCCATGATTTAGTGAGTCTGAAAAATGTGTGAGAGTGCATCCACATCACACCAGGATGAACAGAACAAAACTGTCAGAGCAAATGATGGCCATCCAGGCTCCAGAGCAGCACAGCCCCACCCCTGAGGGCATCGGTTTTGCTCAAAGACAGAGATCACCAGCGTGGCCTTGTTGCTGTGCTAAGAGCAATGGAGAGATCCTGGGGTCAGATCTTGTACCTCTGCATGACTCAATAGCCCACATGATCTGTGCTTCCATCAGAAAACTCCACATTAACTGGCTGATGCTTGCACTGAGATCAGCTGGAGAGGGTAGATCTGAMTAAAGGGAGGATTGATCAARTGATGGTCTCCCAGTGTAGCTGTGMACTAGGGAGGGAGCTCRACAGGATAAGGAGACAGTTCTGACAAAAAAATAAAGTACAGGGGGTCACTCCTCTGCTAGAAATCTAACATAGATAGCTGTGCCCCTGGTCCATTGATTGTCACTTACTGGTGTAAGGGAAGGGGCTGCTGTCACCTGCTCYTGGCAGTGTCCCAAATGTGGCACTCACAGCCCCAAGGGCCCTGGGCACGGTGCCTTCATTGCCTTGGTGAATGTCCTGATGGAATCTTCATGTGGCAGAATGTCCAGCAGCAGCTTGGCAACTGAAGGCAGCGGACTGGCAAGCAATCCTGCAGACAACACAGAGCTGGGAGGAGTGRYCAATGCACCAGAGGCTGYGCTGCCATCCAGAGRGACCCGGACAGAGAAATGGGCCCACGGGAATGTAACACAGCTCAGCAAAGGCACCTAGTCCTGCAGCTGGGAAAGAGCACCAGTGGTGATCCCAGGGAACACAGTGTCCATCATCCCCAGGCACCAGTAGGARCTGGGAACTGGGAGGCAGCTTGGGAGAGGAGGCCCTGGGGGTCCTGSTGGACACCTGAGCACAGCTCTGTTCAGTGTAATGTGTCTTGTATGTGAAAAGGGAAATGGAGTCCTGGCTGCACTATGAGAACATTGACAGGGGATGGCACAGTGCTAGATATGGGTAATAATGGTGTGAGTTGTTTCTGGATCAKGGAGAACCACACCCCCTCACTCTGTGGCCACACCAACAGCCTTCTTCCCGGAATATGACCCCCTGCAAAAATGCATCCTCCCATCACCCCTCCCAAAGGCTCGTGCAGAGCCAGCCAGGCGCTGTCTGCAGCAGATCTGTGCAGAGCAAGGCTCCTTAGGACTGGCAGGGAAAGGGGTATTTCTGCAAAGAACATGTATTTGCAATTCCTGTCACTGAGAACAAGCCAAAGGTCAGTCCTCACCTCTGCCTGTCTCCCCAGCACAGCACAATCTCTCTCCCCAGGATATGACCCAGATAGCTTTCTCCACTTAAGAATGCAGCAGCTGCACCGTGGCTGCCCTTCAGTCATGTGTTCCTTAGGTTCACAGATTTGTAATGCCAGGWGGGAACATTAGGATCAGTGAGTATGACAGCACCGTAATGCAGGGCATAACATTTCACCTGGTAATTCCTGCATAATTTCTGTTTGAACTGAGTRAAGCTTACCAAGAGAAATCCAGCAGTGATGCAGAATCCACAAAATCATTAGATGGAGAATAACCAGGGCTGCTAGCCTGTAAAAAGTKTTGTGCTGTTACCCTGAATATACCCAGCTTGCATTCTGGCACAGGATCTCCCTGTCTTTGCTGTTCATTTCCCTAGCCCTCTCCCTTCAGTAATTTTTTTGTCCCATATATGGTGCTTACAGTCTGTGAGTAAGACACATATTTATTTCTGAGTAACCTTCCTTTTATAATTAGGCTTTTTGCTTAAACTTAGATAATTTTCAAAAAATGAAAGTGGTTATTCTAGTAGTAATAACTGCATTGCACTTTCATTCAGACTCCAAGATAATTTCAAGCCATTGAACACAGTACAGCAAACAGCAGTAATTTCACTTTCTCTCTTTTGTTCCATTTTCCCCTGGATTTACTCCTGAGGCTCCCATTATCCCTCTGAGCCACACAGTTATATCAGACAGCCATTGCACGCTGTTTATTGACCATGACCTCCCATCCCCTCCCCACGTCGATGGCTTTGAGGAGCAGCCCCACATCCTGCCAGCTCCAGGCACAACTCCACTGCCAGGGGCACATGGTGGCATTTGGCTACATTTAAAGTGCTGGTTCTTTAAATCACCCCACATCACAGAACTCTGTGTAACTGCCCTTCCCTCACCATTACTCACCACAGCCAGATGCTGCTCCAAACCACMAACCTTGCTAGTAATGAGCCCATCTTTTCCTTTGGATCATTGCATTGAGCTACACCCYGTGTGTAACTACTCACTGAGTTCCCATGTTAAGTCAGCTCTTTAAGATATTTTGCACGGTTCACATGATTCAATATGCCATTTATTGTGGGGCTTAATAAATGGTTTAATGATCATTTAATATCACCGAGCACAATTGCTGTAATCTTCCCCCAAAGTCATTCCTGTCATCCCTCGGGGCAGATACACTGAAATTATTTTGGCCCACAGACACTTTGAGATGCACATCTGTCTTTGGCGAGCCCTGAGCTGTTCTGTAAACACCAACACCATTTTAATCCAACACCAAAGAGAGCCAAGGTTCTGTGTGTGTGCCCACACAGCTCTGAACACGTGGGGCTCGTGCCTTTACCCGAGGTGTGGGTTTGCATTCTCCAGCCCTGTCCCTGAGCAGATGCATTGAACCAACACATCACGGGCAGAGCAGAACTCTGATCAGGACTTGAGCTGACAGATGGCCACATCCTGTCACTGGGACTGTGAACAGCTCACAACAYCTCAGCAGACGTGTACAAGGTACCCTGAACGATGGTCAGCAGTGGAACACAAGGAACTGAGGAGCCTTCAGCAATCTCTACTTTAAATATGCTCTCCAGCTGTGTCTGGTATGATTACACCAACAATTTGTCAATATTTGTTAAAATATCCCATATTTCCAGGGTGCATCGGGGCACAATCCATATTAAGGTTATGCTCAGTTTCTAAGAGGTCACTCAATGTTATAGATGTGACTGTTCAGTGCTATGGCCTCCAATAACCCTTTTTGGCTTTTCAATTTCTTTCTGATGTTTGAAAGCCYTTGGCAAGATACAGTTCCATTGACTGCACTGTGGTGCTCTCACCTCAGCTCTCCACTTGAGACCCAGCTTTGTATTCTGTGCTAACACCCTTCTTGGCAGGGTCAGGTGAAAATTTCAAAGGYCATTGATGACTCCACAGCAGGAGGCTCCATGAGCTACAAACTGAAATTTTGTGGACTCTAACAGGGGTTCTCCTCCTAAGTAATTGTGATGCTTTGGAAAAGCTGTTCTTTCCAGCTGCCTTTTGTTTAACAGCAGGATGCCCTGTTCCTGCAGAGGTTCTGTTTTGGTTGCTGCTGTTACAGTGCTAGTGAATACGGTGGGAAGGAATAAACAGTTGATCTGTTTATTCTGATGACTCCACTCCACGCATCTGGATGGAAAGATACAGAGAATTATTGTCTGATTATGTATTCTTTGGCATTAATCTCAGCAGCTGAAATGAAATATTGGGCTATTATGGAGTGTGAATGAGCTTCTAATGTGATCGGGAAGGTTAAGATTTGAGCAGTGGCTTGGTTTTCTCATTCATCTTCAGCGTGCCAGATGGTGTGTCATCGGGCTTTTATTGGTTCTTTATCAATTTTATTAGCCACATGATTTGATTGATCTTATTTTGCCCGAGCAAAAAAAAAATCAATTCAAAAGGTATAACTTACAAAAGCAGTTCCCTAACTTAAAGAAATAGAACAGCCTAACAAGCATTAAAAAAGTATTCAAGATCAGTGTGCTTAGAGGGTCTCCAAAACACATCCACACAAGAACAGGTGCTGTGATGAGGGGATGAGGCCACTGGGAGAGGAAGGAAGATGATGGATGTACTTCATGAGATTGGAGGAGACTGRTGGCTCTTGGAGATGCAGCTGAGAAGAGGCATCGAGATACAATAATCCTCCAGAATCTGCAGCACAGCACCTTCACTGCTGTGTGTGCTTCCCTGCTCAGGTGGGAGGCAGCTGTGGCATTTGGAAGCATCAACAAGGAAGAAAGAACCCTTTCCAGGCTTGAGTTCACCTCAACAGCATTTCTAGATGGGCTCTCTTTCAGGTGAGAGTCTGGAGAAGACCATTTTCAAGGTCCCTGCCATCTCTTGGGATATCACAGCAGCTTTGACATCCAGCAACATCCCCTCCAGGCACATCTGGCCAGGTGAGACATCTGCAGGTGCCCTCCCATTATATCTCAAAGGGAGCCAGCCTGTCCAGTCAGTGAAATCTAGGAAGTAGTAACCTCATCCCATGTTTTTGCAGAGAACAACTCTCTGCAATCTGCTGTCTGCATCAACATCAATTTTATTCGTGGAATTGTGGGCAACTGGCTCACATACAGCCATCTCAGTCTGAGAGTTTACCCATCCCTAAATTTAGGACAACCTGCATCTCACCAGCAGTTTCTGAAATCAGGRCATCTCTTTTTCTAAAGATAAACTATTTTTCCATCAGCACTGGGATACAGTTGAGGAAATTTTTATAATGTACACACCCTAAATTAAGGGATACAAACACYATTCAGACTGATGGCCGTGGCTTTTCTACAGTAGAAAATGGGCCTAAACAGGTAAAAACACCACTGTGCTCATAAATWTAACACAGCAGCCCCAAACCTAAAGGTAACTTGGGGATGTATAAACCTCACTCAGTGCCAGGAGCAAGCAAGTGCTCAACTATGGGGTTTTATGTCTCACACCCTGCCAGAGTAGTGCCACTGAGCTGGAGTTTTAGGGATGGAGCAGGTTCAACCACATCCCAAGACACAGAGGATCCAATAGTACCTGTGAGAACACAAATCCTTTTCACAGCTATATGCTCCTCCAGCATCCCAGCCTTTGTGAAACCCCAATAAGAAAGTGCTTCACAGCCAAGGTTAAAGCAGAAAATCAAAAAAGAGCATTTCCCCCCATCCCCACAGTCCAAATGGAACAGGGAGAGACACAAATAAAACCCACAGTCAAGAGGAGGGAGGAAATGCTGATGAARAGAGTGTGAGTGAACATTATGAATCCCATTACACTTCTATCTCACGGAGCAGATTGCTGCCGGCAGGAATTTCTGACGTACAGTCTAACTCGCTGTACAGTCTTATCACATATAAAATTGCAGTAATCATAATGCCAAGGAATGAGACAATGACAAATGAAAAAGCTTTCAGAAGTTAATGTTCACTGCACACTCCCAGCAAAACACACAATCTATTTAATTAGTAAAATGCCATGAGATGCTGTTCAATTCTCCATTCAGAGAGACTGTGAGTAAATATGCAAGAGTGTTATAATCCAACGAGATGGCTGCATTAAAGATTGAAATATATGTGGCTGGTGAGATGCAGACACTGCACATTAAAATAAACACACTGCCTCATAAATTTAACACACTTGACATCATAATGGGCAATGCAAACTATGTCACCTATGAAAACAGCTGCAGATCTTTTACAGCCACTGGCACTGACTGCTGCACACTCACATCAGCTTCCCCAGGCTCTGGCCTTGCTAATCAGGTAATCTGAGTCCACCAGAACACCCATGGGTGTCAGAAGAACCAGTGGCTCTTTTTTGGGYTGGAGGGAATCAGTGATTCATCCATGCCATGCTGCCAGCTCTCTAGACACAGTTTCTTTCTCCATTTTCCTGGCTCTTCACTCTTTGCTATCAGTTCAGACAGCAAATTCCACATTTTGAGTCAAATGCAATCTCATCAGCCTCAGCCTTTCCTAAATGYTCTTCCCCTTGTTCCTCTCATGCCYGGRCACTCACATGTCCCCTGCTCTGTTCACAGTGTAGGTGGAACAGTTTCAATCTCTGCCAGACCCCACCTGCAGCAGTTCCATAACACTCCAAGCCAGGAACAGGCAGGTTTTCTGAGCTCCTCTTTGGCCACTGACTCTCAGCACTCCCAAAGCCACCTCCATTGATAAAAATATTCTTAAAATGGAATTYACACTTCCCAGGAAGCCCTGGAAAGCAGCCTCAGCTTTCATGAACTTTTCCAAGCTACACAGATGCCAAAGGATAACTTTTATTGKGGGTAAACTCACCTGTGCCAGGCTCACCCCAGCACAGCCAAGATTCCCTGGAAATGGATGCATTAGGATGAGTGAATGAGGGAAAGGACACCATGGCACGGTCACCAATTCGGGTCCCYGTGCATATTTTMGACCATTCTGCTGCACTTTTCACAYRCAGCATGGAAWATTTAATATYCACAGGAATCCATGTGSTMCTCAGGATGTCTACCCCAGCAAACCATAAATCCTGCTCTACAAGCAGTAACTTTRATTTAACACTGCTGGTGTCTCTCCCTAAATCAGCTTCCATGTCTCCAAATCCACGCCATCATATGCCTGTTTCAGCAAGTGATGCCATGATTCACAGTSAGCAATCTGGTTCATCAAATAATCTATTCCCTCACCTCAGTAATTATTTTTAATTGGTGATTTATGCCCTTATGAGCAAAGCAGAGTAAAAGCCTAGCACAGCATATTTCAACTACAACTTCCAGGATGTGRGTTTTGAGTTCATATGTCTTTCTCAAGCCCAGGATTGACTGACACATCCCCAAATGTCACTTCATTAGGAGACAAACAGAAATAATCCAAGCAGAACAATTTTTATTGATAAAGTGGAGCAGAGAAATATCAGGGTCACTTATCATTTTGTATGTGGGGAAGAGGCAATGAAATCTTTATTGGAAAATTCTCTCTGACAGGAATGCACTTCATCTTGTCAGAGATAACACAGCCACAGTAATATAGTGCTTGATATTTATAATAGCTACAGCAGATAGCCCTACCCAAACATGCTGTTTCAGCAGTTCATGAGGCTTAAACTACTTTATGTCAAAAGCTTTTGAAGATTTCATTTCTCCCTATTTTTTTTTTTTTTTTTTTGCCAGGAAAATCCAGTATCGAAGCATTTGTAATGTGTCTTTTGCAATTTCTCAGCCTTAATATAGAGCACAAAAGGTGCCACATGCTCCAGAGCATGCAGGTTTTGCTACAGAACTCTTGCACCTTCAAAAGGTTGATTTTGATTTTGAGAGGTTCAAAATGGTGGATGGGATTCCTTTAACAGGCAACAGACTTGCAGAGATGCTCATGCCACTTGTTTTACAAGCACCTTAAGCCTTTGAAAACCAAACTGCCTTTGAATTGCTCCAGAAAGGCTTATTTGTTCTTGCTGCCACATCAGTGGCTCTTCAGGAAAATGTAAGTACAGTCAGTAACCTYCACATGAGCAACATGCCAGTCTGGTGGCATCCTCAATTCCAGGGCAGGAAATGTTTCTGTAAATGAAGCCATGATTTGTGTTGTGTTCTATGAATTGTTTTTCAATTCTACTACAGTGGCAAAGGGACCTTATCTTTCAGTTCCTTGACTGTGAGGAATCCAAACCAACTCCTCTGGCAGATATTTGCTGACAAATACCTCAAACGTTGACATCTCTACATCCTTCTCAGTGAATCTCTCTTCAGTTTCATTATCAAGTTTTTTTGTGATGCTGATTTTAAATCCTCTTTGTTGCAGCCAAAATCCATCATTTCTCATCACATCCTCCATGGAATTGAAAAACAAGTTATTCTTGGAAGCAGACCTCAGTATCTGAATACTAGAACCCTCTCAGTCTTTTCATATTCAGGCTGAGCAACTATCGATCTCAATCTCCCCAGGTTATATTTTCTATTAATTTAGAATTAGAATTCAACTCCAGATTATGAACCTCTATATAAGTGCCTAATTATAGCTCTGTGCATGGAATCCAGGTGTCTAAGATCCCAGTTTCAGTCTATCAAAAATAGTTTAGTGAATGATTCTATTCAGCTTCAAGCAGCTATCTCCAGTCACTATTTTGTCTTCATTGCCATCAACTGTGAGATCTTGGACATCTGTTTCTGCTGAAGATGCTGTAGCTGCAAAATCTTAAGAATCTAAACCAGATATCAAAWTATTCCCATATAATTTTCATTGTTTTCCACTGAGCTGGTGAGCTCAGACCTCTGGGGTAGTTCCAAGCCCTCACCACTTGGCGTGCATCTCTCAACAACTGCATTCGGAAAGAGTTTTCCGCAAAATTTAGTTATTTACACCATATATATGTATAATAAGTTCTTTATAGCTCAGGCAGACAATTCAGAAGACACCTGTCCTGACCTGAAAACATTAAATTGCCAGGAACTTTTCAGCCAGGTATTTTTTAATGGCAGATATTCCAGGTCTAGGAATTTCATAAACGATTAAATCTGGGGTTTGGGAGCAGTTTTAATGCAATGAACAATCACAGTGATACTGAAAATCCTCCTGACCTTTCCACGCGGCCGGGATGCATCATGACATGAGCAGGACAGTGATACAGCTGTGTCCTTACCGGAGCATCTGGAAATATGCTGCTGCTCCCAATTCAGGTGGATCTCAGCCTGCCCGTAAATTRTATCCCCAGATGAAGCTCTGAGGAATGTTGTCACAATCTCTCCCTCCTGTGGAAGGGTTTCACTTGGACACTGCCATCCACACACCCTGAGCAGCCTCCAGACTGCTGCCACCATTTCCTGTGCTGCAGAAATGCAGAGCCCTGCCCAACACACYGAGGGGCAGTCACTGGCAGGCACTGACAGGCAGAACAGCCTCAGCAGTAACAAAGGAGAAAAGCCTTGCCAGGTCCAGGGTCCCCTGGGATGAGATGCATGTGTAAAAAACATTCCTGCATCTCCTCACTCTCCTTTTCTCGTTCTGTACACACGTTACCCTGCAGGCTCTATGGTCAGTTTATCCCGGGGACCAGCCCCAGCTCCTGCAGCTGCATCTGTAAAGGGCAGAAAAGCAGCCAGAGCACATTCACTGGCAGCACTGTGAGATTGGAAGTGTCTTCAGCAACAGCTGCCAGCTAAAGCATCCTTGACTGCAGATAAGGAAGAAAATTTCATTTTCATCTGCCCTGCTGTCCAAAGCACAGCACTGGTGCTCCTGAAGAGCACCTAGAAAGCAGGTCCTGCAGGTCCTGTGGGACAGGAAAGGGCAAACCCCACCTTGCCTCTCCAGCTTGTTCAGAGCAAATATTTCAAACTGTGATTTCGATTTGCAGAGCTGAGGCTCAGCATCCCCTCCTTCAAGTTGAAGCTCCCCTGAAAACAGGGATGAGGAACAGAATGAAGCCCCCATAATCCAAGGGGGAAAGCTTTGGGAGTTGGTACCCCACTAAAGACACACACAACTTTATGGATCCACCCAAGGGTACCGTGGGAGTTGGTGAAAGTGCTCGCTGGCACCATTTCCATCATTTATCAGCACTCCCAGTTGGCTGGAAGTCAGTGAGTGTGACGCTCATCCACAAGAAGGGCGAGCAGGAGGATCCAGGAACTGCAGGGCTGCCAGGCTGACMTCAGTGCCAGGGAAGGCCATGGAGAAGATCATCGTGAATGCCATCACACAGCACACMAGGACAAACAGGGGATCAGGCTCAGCCAGCGGGGGTGTAGGAAAGGCCTGGCCAACCTTATCCCCTCCTGTGACAAGGTGACCTGCAGAGTGGGTGAGGGACAGGCTGGGGATGCTGTCTACTTGGATTATAGTAAAGCTCTTGACCCTGTCTCCCACAGCATTCTCCTGGAAAAACTGCCTTCCCATGGTGTGRATGGCTGTTCTGTCCACTGGGTAAAATATTTTTTAATTAATTCTTTAAAAGTATTTTTAAATTAATTCTTCCCCCCCCCCCTTATTTTTCACCCAGAATGTATTAACTTTCAAACAGAAATCTAGAAATGATGCTTTGTCCCGCCCAGAACAAATTGTTCCCTGAGAAAGCAAGCTCACAGCAATGATGAAGTGACACAGGCAATTCTTGCTGACCCTCCACAAAACCAGATACTTGACCCAACCCTCTGCCTGTGAAAGCCTTCCCAGCACCAACAGCTCCGGCACAGACAGACCTGGCTGGGACATCACGTGTGGCAGCTGGAGCTCAAAGATTTCATCTGCACAAAGATTTCCTCTGCACTGGAAAGGTCTCCAAGCTCCACTTGATTTTAGCACTGCTTTTGTGCAGGAATCTCTCAGACTTGGTCCCCATTATCCCCACAGACAAAAAAACTTCCTGCCTTGAATTACAAATGCCAATAGTCCAGGTACAAGACGACATTTTTGGGTCGAGGTAGCAGCTCACTGTAAAAAAATATACTGGAATGGATCCATCACACCCAGCTGAGACCTCTCATGATTGCTCTGGCTCAAAAAAATGGACATTGAGGTATGGGGCAGTCAGGGAGGTTGAATTTCATGGAGGTATTGATATTCAAAAAAAAAAAAAAAACCTGCAAAATTCTTGACCAGAAGGGAAGAGGGTTGCGAGTTTAGCCTTGACACATGTGCAAACATCTAAAAGCCTGCAAGGCCTGTAATCCAMTCCACACAGCAAAGGCAGGAACACAGGAAGGTTTGGGGCCTCAGTGGATTCCTCACATAAATCCTGCATGTTTCCATGTACAATGTTGGTTCATGGTGCCTCAGTTCTTTCAGCTATAAACTGGGAAGAGCAACACTGCTGGGCTTGTGAGATGCTGCATGGTTTATTTCACTAATTATTGAAAGATAATCTGAACATGGGAAAAGTGCTAATTCAAAGAAGCACCAAAAAACTTTTACCAAACCCAAATATGAGCAGGGAGAAGATGTGGTAAGAAAATACCTACAGAGTCTTCCTGAAAATTTCAAGACAACAGACACAGTATTCTTCTGTGTGAAACCACAGCTCCAGCAGGAAATAATTGGGGTCAAACTGTTGAAGTCAATGAGTGTCACCCCACAGACAGCAAAGAGCTTTGGGTCAGGCTGGTAAGGAGTAGGCACTCGAGCTCAGGAGCATCCCATGAGCAAATGTGCTTCTCACTGGAAAACACCCCTTACATACAGCTTGACTTTCAGAAGTAAAAATGAGTTGTTTTTTTGGTTTTTTTTTCTTTTTAGCAGAGTTATTCTGCTTTCCACTGTAGCAGCAATTTCGTGTGAGGGGAAACYGAAATATTCCTCTACCAGGGTGCCAAACTTTTTCAGGAGATCAGACAGGCAAATAAGCTCAACAAAACCCAATTTCTTACACAGAAAACCTATTCCAAGTCTTTAACTGTTGTTATAAGTTTGGAAAACAACAGTCATGACAGGTTAGTGATATTAAAATTACTGTTTTGAAGAGAAAAAGCAGGGCTGAAATAGTACATATCTTTGTCTAAGAGCTCCCTCTAGCTCATCAGACAGTGCTCAGTACCACTGAACCTTTTCTTGCACCAAAGAGCAACACTGCACATATACAAACGCTACTTCATAAAAGAGTACTGCAGTACAGAGTATGTGCAGTATGAAAATCCACTTCTCGTCCCTCCCACAGGATCAAGAACTGTAAATATGAACCAGTAAGACATTAAGATCAGTTTTCTGAGATTTTTGAGTTTATTTTCCTTAATGCTACATCCAACCTGACTTTTAAAGAGGTTTTACCCCCTTATTGCAACTCTCTCAGCTTCTTACAAAAAATCTCAGCTCTTAATATTGTGTGCCAACCTATGTAACGCAACTGGTACTTGCTCTGCTGGTTCACCAGGAGGAGATGGCAGAGCAGAAATTGCTGTATTTCCTTGAAACCCACTGCAGGCAGGACATTTTCAAATGCACCTGACAGCACCTGAGCTGGTGTCTCAGGTTCTTGAACACCCCCGTGCCCTGCAGCATCACCTCTGCACTGTGTGTGTGGGGCAGCAGCCACCATCCCACCTTTCCCATCCCTTCCCTGTCCTCAGTTGGTACCACAGAGTGGCTGCTGGAGGGACAGRAGAGGTCAGAGAGGAGATGAAAACTGCTGATTTTCCAGAGGGCAAAGAAGGTTATGTCCCTGGAGTTCATGGGGATGGSGTTAGCCTCTCCAAATCCAGAGCTTGCAAAGGTTGGACCACGCTGCTTGCAAATGCTGAAGGTTCATTCTGGGCTTTAATCCATTGCCAAGGGTTTTATGGGGAAAATAAAGAACAGCTGCCCTTCATTGCTTTATTGAGCAATAGAAACTGGTTTCTCAGATGCATCTGTCTGGGGGTGATGTCTGAGCAGAGAGTGGGCCTGGATATTTGTCAGAGCTGGACAGAACTGTGATAACAACTGGGAAGGGTCCAACAATGGGAGCAGGCAGCCTCTTCCTCCTTCTGCTTCATGTGAGGCCATGATGGGGGTGGTTGGGGGTCTGTAATGCCATAAAATCGCATTTAGATAGTGCTAGGTAATCAAGCCTCTGCCAGTTTTCACCCTTTGTTGAATTTCCCCAAACATAATGTTTCACAGAAATCATCATGGTTGCACCTGATTTATGAGCCTTGAATGAAGGACCAATAAAGAAAATAAATAGAAGTAAGGTTTGGAGTAAATGTCTTGAGACAGATCTGTTCCTCACTCCTCCTAACCCCCTACCAGCCTCAATTCAGTATTTCTCTTGCTTAGGGCTATGTAATCAAAATCACCATAAAACTTTAATTTTTAGCTTTATACAACTTTCCCTGAGAAGTCCTACCTAAAGAGAAGAAATCCAGAACAGGAAAATCTAAATTTATTAATCAACCCAAGCTGGATCAAGCCACTTATATTTAGTTAATTTTTAGTTAACAGCTCATCCTGTGTGTGAATATGCACAGTGCCCAGACTCAAGCCTGCATGTTTCCCTGCCTCCAAACAAAATCCTGATTAAATACCTACTCCCAGCCAAAGAGAGCTTTATATCCAGAAAGCAGTCAGACTGCAAAGATTAACTGCAAAGAAGTTTCCTTCATCTAAACTTAATTAATGTGCATCCTTATCAGGTTTTAGAAAATTGCTGAGAAATCACAAACGCTGTACAAAAAAAAAAAAAAGTTTCTAGAAGTAGAAAGGTCTAGGGCTTCCTTTCTGGTAGAAAAAAGATAAAAAATTGCATTCCTATAAAATTTCTAATTGTCCAATAAATTGCAACTATCTGATTTTCTGTTAAAGGCCAAAAGGCAAGAATTCAAATGGAAATGTCTTCTATCACTATGTTCTGTACATAAAGTAATGTATCAATGCAATAAGGAAGTTAATTGGTTTCATGTTGCTTAGAGTGCACATGGAAAAAAAATTCAAAGGGCTCAATCGCTATCTCTAATTAGAATTTTTGAGGAACAACATTGTAGAGATGGATTGTCAGCTTCCTCAGGCATTTCCTACTCATGCCAGTCAAATTTAYGCACTCCATTTCTAATTAGTACTTTAATTCCCTTTCCATAACTAACAAACTAGGCTGGCTGATAGTTTATTTTAATTCAGAGAGTCACAGGGATCTATCAGTGAGCAGCTGGGCAGCTGGGCAAATCCCTGTTTTGCAGTGATGGCCAAACACTGCTACATGAAGTATTTTTATGATGAAATTAAACCTGTTAGGATCATTACCTAGGAGGCCAGGGTACATTTGGTTAGAGGAGAAAAGAAGCAGGTAAAAAAATAGCAAAAATATTTGGAAAACAATATGGCTGTTGTAAGACATTCAAATATACAAGAAGGCTTTCATGAGTATCTCTGTTTTTCTCATAGGAGAATTCCTTTGGAAATTTTGGGCTGGATCTGGCTACTCAAGAATCTCCTTTTAGTGCACTGAATCTACACAGGAGGCTGTGAAGCCAAACACCACGAAAGAGCAAAGTGATGGAGTGGAAGATGTCCCCACCCACTGCAGGGGGCTTGGACTGAACGACCCTTAAAGGTGCCAACACAAAGCATTCTCTAATTCTATGGTTCTATGGTCATGTGTCCTCCCCAAGCACCAAACCAGGAAAAATTCAAATTTACAAAAAAGCAAGAAACTAGAAACCATCTTACGCAAATTCACACTGTGGATTTCCTTTCCTCTCACTCCTTCCCTGCACAGCCCAGCAAAGCAAATGGAAAACTCCATCCCCTCAGAAGCTTTCCCAAATTTAACTGGTTTTACTGAAAGCCAGAGGGGTTCCTCAAAGGCACAGCACAATTCTGATGGTAGTGGAGACCTTTCTTGGCACAGAAGACCCCTTGGCCTGGCACCTGAATGCCAATGAGGTGTTGGGTGAGTGTGATTTGTGGCTGACAAGGAGCACAGGGTGACTGCAAGCACACACCATAGAAGGGACAACACAGGGGACAGCGTGTTCTGACCATGGCACAGACTGACAGACTCCAGGGCAGTGTGAATAAGAGCTGCTGGCTGGTACACACAGGCAAAACTAAAACATGCTGTTCTACAGATGTATTGAGCTATTTCTCCTGCTCATTTGGTGCTGCTCACTGCAAAATGTCTTGGCCTTGGAATTYTGAGTTTTTCTAAACTCGGTTTTTCTGCAAAAAAAGCACAACTTGCTCTTTTTTTTGCCACACACAAAAAGCCACCCTGCTGCCTCTAACCATTTCCTGAAAGGTTTTTTTTTTACTAGATTTGTTCTAACCAAAGACATAAATGTCAATTTTAGAAGAAGACAGCTATGCAGTCATTCCTGGGGCTGGGAAAAGGCGCAGCGGGGTATGGGCTCTGCAGCATTTTTGTGCACCGAGTGTTACTGTATACACGACATAAATGGGATGTAAACTGTAGCTATGCACCAAACACTGGGTTGTGTTCCAGTTCTTCCTGATTGCACTGGTCAATTAGGAGCTGCCAATTAACACCTGCCAGGTTCAGGATTCTACACAGGCAGCAGAGAACTGAGGGCACTCTTTCCCAGACAACCTGCAAGATCCCCTTGGATTCATCCTGTCCCATCACCTCCCCTAAACTGCTCTCCTGAAGATGCCAAAATCAGAAGATGAGGATCAAGCAGCCTTCCCAGACCCAGTTTAAATCGCTACTGAGTATTATTTTCTCTATTTGATCTCCAGTGGGACAGCAAGCACTGGACAGTGACAGGAKGAATCATTACTGAGTTGGGCATGCTGCTAGGACAGATGAGAGACATATTTCGACTGTATAAAGAGCATATAAAAATGGCAACATCTGTCCATCAGATTCCCAATTATTGACATCGACTRAAAGCTCTGCTCTGCTGACTCCCACTCACTTCTGAAACAGAGAGAGCAAACCCACTCCAGGTCTTAGGGCTGCCTCCACACTTCCATCAAGTCCCCCAGTTAAACTTCAGCAAAGATCACTGAGGTGTATGACAGCTTTTTTACCATCTTCAAAATCCCTATCAAGAGTGTACCTATCAACACCTGGATATTTCACTCCTCTGTGAAGTATTAGTAAGGTATCCCTTCAAAATAAATTGTTACAGCATACTGGGGTTCCTAATTCACATCAGGCAGAGCTGTAGTAGAATTAAACACTATGATATATTAAACACAAATGACCTTGGAAAACAAAATGGTTGGCAATATACCAGAAGCACTTTACTTACACAAAAATCAGAGTAATGAAGGATACAGCCATTCAGTATCTACGATTTTGCACTTTGTAGGCTAATCACAGTGGTGCAATTCCATTTGCTCACACAAATGTTAGCTGAGGAATAATGAGTTTTGATCAGTTAAAACTTCATGCAATGAACTGGCCAAAAGCTTGGAATTTTTTTGAATTATCAAGTGTAATTACATGATCCTACACTACAAGCAGGATTTAAAACTGACTGGAAAGCAGGAGCCAACAGGTTAATGCAGACCAATCATGATGGTAGCGGTGGATGGCTGTTGGGAAATTTTTCATACAAAGTTTTCTCATCAAAATTAGTAAAAACAAATGTTTTCATGTTCTTATCCAAGTTAAGCACAACAASAAGTAAATCAGCTTTTTTAACGATTTTGAACTTTTAGCAACTCCCCTAGAGGAAATTACAGAGCAATAAAAATCCTTTCCCTATGGATCACATGGGATAAATCTCCCACATGATGAACCTGCACAGAAGTATTGCAGTAATCAACAGGACACCAGGTAATGCTATGATAAACCCAGAAATCCCCAAGGCAGGCACAGAGTTGGACCCAGCAGGAACACGGAGCTGSGGAGCAAAGGCATGCAAAGAAAACAGCATCAGGTGCCCACAGGCTTTACACTAAAGAGCACAACTCCCCTCCCCATCCCTCCGCATCCCTCAACCCTTTGTATCCAAAAGGCAACACAATCCAGACCAATGCAGCCATTTGGAATGAATTAACACCAAATTTGACTTCCTAAGAAAGCTTCCTAACCTGAATGTTACAACAGCTTGACTGACAGAATTGAGTCACTGTGCTCCCAAGCAAGAGGATAAACTGAAACACTTTCCCCAGAACCAGTGAGGGACAGAACATCCTGTTTTCAGCCACCATTGTTGCTCTTCTATTTTTAGGTCGAAATAAACAAGTTGCTTGATCCTGGCTGCTACCTTCTCTCTAGCGCACACTTTCCATGGGTGACTCCCCAAACATCCCAGGCCTTGCTGCCAGAAAGTCTATTGTCAAGATCCTTCCCAGCCAAGGAGGCCAGAGTCATTTGTCCACACATGCAGGCTAGTGTCTCACAAAATTTGTTCTAAAACTGCTAAAAAATGAACAAATAAATGGAGATTATTCAGAAGCAACCACCCATAAAATACTGGTCTGTTACAACCTCTGACATCCCATAGCCATGGTACACTTTCAAGAGACACCATTACAGCACATGGCAAATCCACAGGATGGATTTCCAGATGTAGAAAATGGTGCTGTCCTGAAAAGCAACACTAGGACCAGCATTTGAGCTGTTTGTGTTGCTTCTGCCAGTGATTCAGGAAGGATGAGCACAGACTGAGCTGCTGTACTTTTCCCCTGGTGTGTTCACAGGGGAAATTCTCCTGCAAAGAACCCAAAGGCACTCTGATGTGCCCAGCACTCCTAGTCGATGCAGCAGACAGTGTGGGTAGTCCAGCAAACCAGCCATCTGTGAACAATTTAATTAGAAACCTATCCTCAGAGGAACGTGCTAGAAAAATGGCAGCCCAGAGCAAGAGAGAATTGACAGCCCTGTGTGTGAGCAGKGAAAATGCTCTGGTCTGGGACTGGAGAGGAACCTTTGATACTTTATCACCATCATTGACCCTTTGTGCTTCCCACAGAAAGTCAYTTACTGTCCTCTGCTTTTGTTTCTCCACCTGAAGAGTCCATCAAGATTTAGTCACCTTGCACAGTCCTGACTTACCAAAAGAACACTCACACATAAGCAGAGGGTGACACGGAATTTGTTGCCCTCTGCTATGAGCCTACCCTTTTTAACCTTACAATCCATGATGTGGCTTGGAGAGCAGGCAGAATGGTAAAAATAATTGTAGGTGACAGCATCTGCCTTCTGCTCCTTTGGAGTCCTCTTAATGGCTTAACTTACCTTCCCCAATCAAATCAAATCTCTGGGATGAGGGACGTGGGACGCCCCTCAAAATTCCGAGGCGGTCGACACGCAGCATCTGATGTCAAAGGCAATTGCTGTCACTCACTGCAGAGGAGMAAACGTGGCTGGAACAAGGGGACACTTGACAGTAATTTTGCAAGACAAATAGCTGGGTGGCGTGCAGCTGAGTGGCTGAAATGATGGATGGGCACAGTGAAATAACAGCCAGCACATGGCAGCCGAGGGCAGGGGGCAGAGGCACCGCGCTGGGTTTCACAGCACCAAGGAAAACACCACCAAGCTGGAGCTGTCCAAATGTCCCAAACAGCAAGTGCTAGACTGACCCGTGATGCTTCAGACTGGCTAAAAAGGGTTTATTTAACTGTTGGCTAATGGATTTGGTACTCTTTATACATTTAAAATTTATATGAAGGTAATGCTTGAGACTGCCAAGCTCTCCTTTGCTTCTCTTGCTACATCAACAGCAAACAGCTCACACAGGGACTTGAGCCCACACCATAGTGTGCTTTTTCACCCAGACCTTTAGCACCACATCACCTTTGTGGAAGGACAAGAGAAGGGCCACTGAGATGGGAATTGACATTCAAAGCCCTGCCAATACTTGTCACATTCCTCATCAATACCACACATAACCAGATCTGTCCAAAAGAGCTGTTGAAAAGGCTTCATACAGCAAAGCCATGGCATGGTTGTCTCAGATCCCACCAAGATTATCATAAAAACAAAAGATCAGGTTCAAGGTAAGTGTCCCTCTGACCCTATGGCACCTGCCATCTTAGTGTCCATTTAGCAAAGAAACACTGATGGAACAGGCTCCAGTGGCTGCCCTCCTTCCCCCCAAGGAGTGGTCAGTGTGCTSGCAGTTTAACATATTGCTCTCCTGCTCATCTGTCTGCTTCTTCTTAGAAGCTCTAGTTCATGGTTTGGAAATCATCTGGAAATGTTTCATCATTTGGAAATCTCAAATGATACAAAATTAATTCATAAAGCTATTTAGGAGTTTGTTCATTGCTTTGAGTGGCAAGAAATAAAGACCCAGAAACGGGAAATTACAGTCACTGATGAACTCACAGTTGCCTTTAAGACAAGAAAGATGAATCCCCAACTCTGAACTCCCTATTACTGAACTCCAAAGCTATAATAAATGCCTTGTTTGATGTCCCCAGCACTCGATAAATCACAATATAGCAAGTCACTGCAGCACTGATTGTTAGCAGGAAGAGATGCTGACAGCTCAGTAAAGATAAGAAKCAAAATAACATTAAAAGCAGATTCAAGAAACACAAATATGGAAGAACCCAATAGCTACAGTCTAGGAGTAACACGATTTCAAAGATATCAAAAGATGATCTTTAAACATAAGCAATGTCATCACAAACAACAATGCGAAATGAACCTTCTCAGCTCTGACACTGCATATCAACCCTGCGCCTTTGAAAATATGTAATATTCACACTTGCACAAATCACATCAGGCAGCTAAAATACAGCATCACAAAGTACTACTGAATAATGAAAAAAGGATGCATGGAAAGAATAAACACTCACAGTTTATCTGATTGTGACGGTTACACTCAATTTAGTGCTACTACCAGCTGGTAATTGGTAAATGGATGTCTGAATTGACTCAAAAYTCAGGGCAGCATGAAAACATTAGCAGAAATTTCATTAGGAAATGCAGGTTCTTTCCCTGCCTCTCAAAGTAAACAGCTTTTCTCAGCYTTTCAAGAGGTTTTAGTCCTAACCTGATCCTCTCAGGACTCAGAAAAAGCCTGCTGTTGCTGAAGAAGGGTTAGCAAATGTCTATCCTTGTTGGAGACTGGATATACCACCAGAAAATTTAAGCCCAAGCTTGTGACACAGATTTGAGTTGAAGAAAACTCCTCACACTGTTTCAGCTGCATATCTTGATCTCACTGTATGGAAGGAAACACGCAGTGCCATGAGTTGCTCCCCTGACCTATTTCAGACCTGTGTGAATTGCACTCAGCAGCACACACTTCCCTCCTGGGATTACAAAGGGAGCCAAAACTGATGAGCTCAGGATCAGGTACCTGAGAATCATCAYGTGGAAGAGATTAATTCTGTCCTAAAAAAACAGCATGTCATCTCAGGATTGTAACTGTTTTCTCAGCATTCAACAGAGAGTTACCTGAATATCCATAAAGGAATCAAGAATATCAAACATGAGGACTACTTTCCTCACATGAGAGCCGAGATCTTCACGGGAAGGAAACATTTTTTGTAATASCCCCTCCCTCCCTTCCAGGAGGATTTGCTCACATCTAGCTCCACTCTGCTGCCCTTCACAGAGCTGAAAAACCTGACAGAATGGGTCAACAAGACCAAAAAACTGAGAGATCAAGAGATGCTCATGTTGAGCAGCTTTGCCAGGCTGCCCTATGTTTACCTTTCTACTCAGCATTCACATTTCCCATTATGATATCAGAGATCATCTGGATTGAAGAAAATTAGTATCTGTTGTTAATTACTACCATGGAGACCTGGTGGAGTGCTGAGTGCTTCTCTAGAAGTACATAGTATAGGTCAAAACGTGAGATTTATTGGAGCTCACAGAACCAAAACAGCACTTTGATCAAACTTTTGAGATTTTTCAACTTAAATAAAAACCTGTTAAAAAAAAAAAAAGTGGAAAAATCCTAAAAGTACTTGCCTGTGGTCCGAAAGGAAAATCCAAACCAGAGCAAATCATAGCAAAACTGTACCTTAATCATCATATTATATGTAATACTTTTATTACCTTCATTTGGAAAAGAATTATTTCAGTTTGAGGACAGAAATACTTTCTTTTCCTCACAAAAAAAACAGGATGCTTGTCATAAAAAAAGTGCTTAATCAAAACTGGTTTTTGGACTAACCCACTCTGGCTGAGAAAATGCCGAGCAGCCCATCATGAATCCTTCTGTGCATTTAAACAAAAAACAAGAACAAAACAACAAAAACCCCAAAGCAACCAACCAAAAAACAAACAACAAAAAAAAATCAGTGCTTAATTTAGGGCGTCTGGTTTGAGTGACAGCTGCCTTTAGATGCTATAGAACCATCCCTCTGATGGGGAAYAGTCCTGAACAAGGAGCATCAACCCTCAGGACAGGGTGAGAAGGTATCTGAATGGTCTCAGGGAGCTGCTGATTTGCCAGCCGATGATTCCTGGTGGTGGCTGGAGCAGGTAAAAAGTAGCTGCAAAGAGGCAGATTCCCTTCCACACAATTTATTATTCAAGTGTAAAAGTTTAATGTACCTATTTGAACAATGGAAGTGTGCTCTCTGGAGCAGAATTTTCTTTTTGTCCCTAAAGACCCAATAGCTCATGAATYGCTAAGTGCTACAGCCAGGACCCTAAAATGCATTTAATCACAAGGTGCTTGTTGCTCTGTCCATATCCGGGAGCAAGAAATTTATTCTTATAACAAATACAATTAAAGAAAGATAAACTCAGGAACCTCACTGGGCTTCTGGGACAAATCTGCTCACAGCTGGAAGTCTAATATGTTTAAGGGTGGCTGGTCTTTAATACAATTTTTGTAAGATTTTTGCAGGGCTGCTATAAAACTCAGTGGCACAAATCATGATTGGAACAGACCTTCCCTGCAGAAAGAACACAGTTGGCTTTGCTGCAGTTTACTTCTTGTAATGTTTCAGCTGTTTATAGCAGTGCAGWCAAACTGATGATTGGATTGAGCTGGAGCCCAGTTACACTGAGCCCCATGAGAGGAAAAGGGAATTAATTTCAGTGTCACTTTCAGTTATTAAGATTTTGGAGCACTCATGACCCAAGGTCTCTAACTTGCTGAATAGGTTTAAATTACTACTCTGWGAAAGATTTGCTTTCTTTGGATTTTATTATGAGCATACAGCCTAATCTGTGAAAAAGAAAGCAATGCTTGGCTTTGAGAAGAATGACACCACTAAACTTGTCATCTGCTGATATTAACAATTTGTTTTTCACTGCTATTCTGCTGCTATGCAAACCACAGTGGAAACTGCTGCTTTACTATTTCATTAAGTTGGACCCATTTGAGAAGGCAGAGGTTCAAAAGACTGCATCTTGCCAAATACTGAGAATTGTATTCCTTGTTCTCAAAAATGACTATGTAAAGAAACTAGTCCTCGCTGAGTTGCCAAAAAGTCTTCCCCTTTCTACTAAAGTGCCATTTTGTCACAGACAATCTTTTTCTTTTTTAATTTAATCATTTTATTAAAACATTCATATAAACTTCTTAGGYCCAAGACAGAAGAAAACTGTGGCAGGAGGAACAGGGAAGATACCACACAGACACACAAGGACAAAGGAGAATTTTTACTRCAATTTCAAAGCAGTTTCTGTTTGTAGAGAAAGACAGAAGAACTTTAAAGTTCATGCCATGCACCCAGCAGGCTGGCTCCAGCTGCCAGCCCTCATTTGGRGTGATGCTCCAGAATAAATTGTTCAATTGATAGTTCTGTAAAGACATCCAGAGAAATATGAAAGCCAGGCAGTGGTTCTTTCTTCTCACATGTTCCCATCAGGAGGAGAGATTCCCAAAGACAAGTTAGATGCTTGACACCTCTCTGAAATGACAGCTTTACTGAGGTTACATGATGGTAACTCACGCAAAACAGTCAAATGAAAAGATGAAGGGAAAAATCCTGTTAACCATGAAAAATTGCAAAAGCTACAAAAAGTTAGGAGTACAAATTGACCTGTACTGTTACATATGTACAAGTTACACATTTAAATCTTATTCTGACTTTAAGAACGCTAACAATGCCTGAAAAACTCTATTTTGCTTAAACAAACTGGAGAATCTTTCTTCATCATTGTTATCTGACAGTCCCAGGTTCACATTTCTTCAGCAACTATAGTAAAAGCACTCTCYTAAAACATAAATCAGATTCATGTAAAAAACAGCATGACAAAGATCTGGAGTCTTAGGAAAATAAAACATCCTGTTTGAAACATTTAACATCASTCTGCTACTCAAAAGACACAGGTTTGATTTATGCTGGTAAATTAAACAGTGCCAAGGAACACTCCAAGGTGCTGGAGGGCTATCAACTAGGCTGTTAAATTGTAATCATGATCCACAGCACCATTTTGGCCATGGCCCACTGTCAGTGAGCCAAGTACCAGCAAAACACAGCTCAGGAACTAACACGGTACAGAGAGCAGCCCATAAAACAGCCCTGATGTGGTCACTTCACTGCAGAGTCAGGGCAGCTGAGCAAGAACAGGCTGTTTCATGCAAGTGGGTCTCAGTGCCAAAGAAGGGCTTTGAGCACGTTGAGTTTACAAGCATTGCTTCAGTCACTCACAGCTGACATGGGGAACAAGAGGATGCAATTCAAAATTAATCTGAGGTTTGATACTACCCTTCAGGAGAGCCAGCCAAGTTCACAAAGTTAAATAGCATTAAGTTTCTGTGTTGTAATTTGGCAGAAAGTAGCCTAAGCTTTCCAACCAACAGTTCAGCACTCTTCTGTTACTCCAAAGACAATTCTTAGTTACATTCTCATTCATTTCAAATTGCATCAGCATTTGTTTATCCTACAATTAAACAACTGCAGTTCTTCAGAGAAGTGTTGATTGCAGAGGTTCTTGGAATAGTATAAAATTTCCAGATATACAGAAATAAAATGTTTAAATCCTACTACTTGTTTAACACGTAACAATACATCATGAAAGCTCCCACCTCCATTTTACAGCTTTTTGCTGAGGTGTTGAAGGCAGAGAGCAAAAGAGGAATGAGTTTAACAGTGCAGGGCTGTCTACTGAAGCTTATCTGTTTTTATTTCCTTAATACTTCAATTTCAGGGTTGTCTACTCAAGATCTGAGCTACTCTGACCAATGCCCACATGATAAACTCAGGCTGAGAGAAGGAAACAAGCATAACATAACACAAAACATTCTACTGGACTGTATCCTTTAATAACATTCCCCATGAGAGGTCCACCAGCTCTTTAAAGGCAGTGAATTGTAAACAGMATATCCATGAACTGCATGTTACAGGAAAAGAGTTTGTAATCCCCTATTAATCCTTGGCATCAGGGCACACACAGTGTAATTACAGACTGCAGCAGAATAATTTGAAAACTTTATTCCACAGGGCCATAATTAGATCCTGGCTGTAATCCTTTAATTGCCAATATCATCTAATGCATTATAGAGCTATCACATGACTACACCAGYAAATGCACTCAACAGTTGTGGAAGAGCCACAGCAAAAGCAACAGCAGAGCAGGCTGTTAAGCAAGGAACAATTAATAAACATCAGAGTATACAGCCTAGAAACACCAGGACTTCTGCTCTCACTCTGCATATTTATTGTACCAGTAGCTGGTCCTCAAAGAGTACTTACCTGGATGCACAAGTCAAAATTATTGAAAGGAATCTGTCATAAATTGCTACTTGTGTCACTCAACCACAAGAAAAGGGCAGGAATTGATTTCTARCAATTCTTTGGAAAGAAGTTATGAGGACTCACACGGCAGTAGATGCTGACCCAGTCCAAWATGAGGTGGAAACACAACACACCATAAACACAAGACAGCACACACCCTGCTGTGAATTCTGTGCTCCTCTGTGGGCCAGGGAGGTGTCCACCACCTCAGCAATGGGTCTTCAATTGTATTTTAACTAATTCTTATTGGAACTAACCCAACTACACCATGCATATTACCAGCAGCCAGATATTACAAGCAATACATTAGAAATCTGTTTCTCCTTCATACCACCTGTCAAAGGCACTGAACAACTTTCCCTTGGTAAAAGTGGCTTGTCACTACCCCAGAGGGTGCTGGAAAAAAACAACAGCACAGCAAACTGCTGAAAATATTGAGAGTTGATCCCAGTCAAACCATTCTGCTTATTCACTTACTGATAGGCACCACTTCTTTAAGAAGAGATGCACATGATTGCAAAGGCAACAGAAACTCAAGATTTATGTGGAAATTATTCTCATAAATACCCTTTATTTACTCTGTTTTCAAATACACATCCACTCAYTGTGTTTCCTATGCAGTTAAACACCTCCCCTGACTGGCAGCTCWGTCACTTCCTTGCCCTAATTAAACTGGAAGATAAACTGAAAATGAGGGGGAAAATTCCTTCCTGATTTTCTGCATATTCGTTTGTAACACAGGACACCATGTTTGCTGGGAAAGTCTTTAATTTTAGACTAGTCTAAGCAATTGGGAAGATCTAACAGCTCTTGGGATCAGATCTATCAGACTGGGATCAGAAGCAAAGCAGCACCCAACTTCAACCTGGGCTAAGTAAGAAACAATTACCAATAATATAACCCTGTTTTATTCACCAGCTAAACTCAATTGGACTTAAGGGGAAATAGCACTAGAAAAGCACTAGGTGACAGGAAGCTTGTTTATTTACAGGTACTTATATGCACCCCATGGCTGTCCCCAGTCTGACACAGGCTTTTAWTGTAATGTATTGGTAAAAAATGAAAGTCTCATTTAAACCCCTAAGAGAGTTAAGAAATTCTCCTTCTTCTTCCCAATTTCACCTGATGGAAAGCTGAAAAATCATCCAAATGTCCAGATTTAGCTTAACCTCTACTTCAAAATAGCTGAAAGCAGCAGACGGATTCTCGGGCTCCCCCARAGCCTTTTACCTGCGCGACAGAAGAGAGCTGCAAGGCACTTTGCAAGGTACAATGCCTCTTCTACAGTCACTGAGAGTGGACAAAACCTCCTTCTGGAATAACCTGTCAAGTGCTGGTACAGCTGACAAAGCTGCTGAGAGCTCTGTGCTGTGAGACCCCACTCCATGGCAGCTCCCTGCGTCCCCAGGCACGGGAACAGCTACGCCAGGTCACCCTTACCTGGCACCAGGGAARGCTGCAGCTCACAGGAGTCACTCCATCTTCCATAAAAACAGGCAGAGGAATAACTAACACCTAACAGGTTGGCACAGTGAGACCAAAGCTGTGAACACACAAGCAGGACCACAGAGGTTATCCATTGAAACAACATCAAGGTAAAATCCTCARGTAGTTTGGAAGCTAAAGCAGAAGAGAAACATCCTGCAACATTTTTTGGGTACAGTGCATGGAGCTGCAGCAGCCCCTCCTCCTCAGCTCCCTCAGCCACACTGCTTCAGTGTGTTCCACCCACAGCACCCAGAGACCAAAATCAGGGTGGRATTTCCCCCCTGCTAATCTTTGAGCCTTTAAGAATTAGATGCAACATCTGTGCATCGTATCACAGAATTTTATTAACTGAATGGAAAAAGCACTGCCAAAGGGTAAGTGAACCAATCTGTTTTGGACACATATGCTAAAATGAGATGACTTGTCCTCAGAATATAATTCTGCTACTCTCTTTGAAGCCAAAGTGACCATGCCAAACATCTGCAGCTGAGGATTTGTCATGGATGTCAGAGCAGACACACTGGATGCTAAGGTATCGTCTAAGGTAGTCCCTAGGAAAAGGTCAGGAAAAAGTACCCAGAAATGAAGCCACCTGCCAGAAGCAATGCACATGGGCACARCTGACATGGCCAAGTGGTAGTAATAATTGGAAAAGAATAAAGAATACTACAGGATCAGCAATGCCAAAGAGAAGTCTTTGCCACTGACTTTGGATCAGGCCCTGGATATTGACACAGAAATCATCAGAGGTGAAACAGCAAGAACAGAAGTGACCACAGTATCAAGACACRCATACCCTTTTGATTCTTTCTTCCATCACTTATGTTTAGCTYGCAGAAAAGAAACCTAGTAAGTTGAAAGGTTATACAAACATTACCCTTTGCTACTTTCTTTTTCTTTACCTTTTGCAAAACTGCTCTTGCTAGAGACGAGTGTTTTGAAAGTGAGGTGAGTGGCTATTTCAGTTTTACCTGAGCTTCCATTCTCTGTAACTACCTCAAGGCACCACACAGCACTTCTTAATATTATGCAACACACTTTCCAATTAGGCCGGAGGCTGCTCAGTATCCCTGGTGCTTTTTAATAAGGTTTTTGCTTGTCCCATCTCCAACACTTGCTTGACACAACAGCAGTTTTCCAGATGAGAACCCAGCAATCGAATGAATTATTTACAGAAAGATCAGCACTCCAGTTCACGTCAACACTTCACTAATTGTAGTTAATTGAAAGTACCACAGTGAACATATGCACAATGCTCTTCAGGTTCATAAAAGCTTCCAGTGTTTTTAAATACTACTGAAAAAGAAASGAAAAGGCTTGGAAGATTGCTAGCAGGAAACAATACCTTCCAGTTCTAGAGCATTGACTCAAATCAAATCAAAGCTAATCAAAGGCTGAACACACCAYCTACTAACTGGTTGAGGGGGGCAGGTAATCCCTTTTTCTAATAGGCACACAGTATCATAAACCTTCAWCAAAGCCAAAAGCCCCAATTTCAGCTATGCAGATCAGAATGAACTTCTTGCTGCAGCTCAGCTTACCTGTGCACTGCCTCCATGCAGCCCCTCCACTGAAGCCAAGATGCTGATCCAGATCTTTGAAGAGCTTTTCAACAGATTTTCAAGGCATTCTACAAACCTATTGGAAAAAACCCAAAGGAAAAAACCAACCAGAGCAACCAACTTCACACGACTAATTCAGAAATCAGCAGCAAGGTCCAGGTTCATTGTTCTATTCATAAACTTGCAGTTTCACCAARTATGGTGAAGGATTGTTAACAGATCGCTGTGTTCAAGAAAGTAGGGGTGTGGTAATTGCCTGGAAGACAAACACTTCAAAACCTCTCACAGAAGTGTCCTGTGCTTATCAGGGACAGAGCAGGATCACAACCCCTTCAACAACAGCTGTAAGAGCAGCAAACCTTTACCCTCTCCAGGCTCCAGAAATGTACTGCTTAGGGAGAGTGCTCCTTAGGAAACAAGGCTGTGCAGAAGCCCAGTAGGAACTGCTGGTGTGCAAGTGTCTGGAAGTGGATTAGGTACCTGCTGGCCCTCCTGATTTAAGTCTTGGGTTCAGTTTGCTCCTCTGTCCAAAAGGATTCAAAGCTAATACACATGTTCCTTCTAAGGTCAGCACCCAAAACACAACTTGAGGGGATAATTTTCAGTGTCATCGTGGCTATTCATTAACTACTTGCAGGAAATCCATAAAATGTAGYGAAAAAGGCAAGATTACTTGCCCTTAAATTATCCCAACAGCAGAAAGACAGAAGGGGTTTATAACTCACATTTGCATGGTCCCTGACAAATCCCACCTTGGATTTTTTTCAGCTCAACAACTATTTTAAACTCACATGGTCTATAGTGTAGGAGGGTAGGTCAGCCTTTCAAAGAAAGCTGAAGAACAGGGAAATTCAGCTTCAGATCACTCAAACATTCTACACATTCTTGTTATCTGTATGTTTTCATGAACATGAGCACATTTCCTGTTTTTCAATGAAAGACTTGCTCACTTTCCCAAAGCCTTTTTTCCCCCCAAAACAAAATGGGTGTCCATGCCTTATGTCAGAAATTTTTAGCAAAGAATACCCCCTCCTGCCAACTTCAAGTTACACCTTAATGCAGGCTATAGCTGTTTGCAAGCTCCATGTAACTTCCCATGCTACTTCCTCAGCATTTCCTATTTTGCAGCACCATGTGAGTGTCCTGGTGCCTCAGCCATGCCTTTCTCAGTGCACCAAATGTGTGACTCTTCCTGTGAAGCCTGACTCCAGCCACGTTGCGCTCATGGCTCTGGATTCTGCTGTACAGGCCAAATTCCTAAGAGGCAGCAGTGCAGTGACAAGCTTGAAATGTGTATTTGAACACAGACAAGCTGATGTGACACTAGAACAAGCTGAAACAGTAGGCATTGTAATAGAATATCCATTTCTTTCTTAGTGAGAGGATTGAGCAAATTATGGTTCAGTGTTTCTCCCCARCTGCTGAGATTTCAATTCAAAAGCATTTAGGAGCAAGTTTGAGTCCTGGGGTCCCATTTTGTTTAATTTCTAATTTATGCTGAACAAATACTTCCTTGGTCTCAATCCTTCCATGCCAGCTAAAATTAAGTTGATTTGTCTTACAAAATTCTTATTGGGCTACACAAACTGTAAAAAACCYCTGCTGGCAGAGATAGGATAAACATCAGCATAGACAGGGTAAGGAGGAGTTCCTACTGTGTTAAACTACAAAAAAAAAAGGTCTGACCATAACACAAGAATATGTACCCAATAACAGGATTTAAGCCCTGGAACAGGTTGCCCAGATGTTCAGGAACCTCTGTTCACAGAAACTTGACGGGCCCTGAGCAAACAGAGCTGATTTTGAAGTGAGCCCTGCACAAAACAAGACTCTGGACCAGAAATCTCCAGTGGTCCTTTCACATTCAGCATTACTGTGATCCCACATACACTGACATAAAAATGACAAGCCAACCTCAGGAGATGAAGTGGGGGAGTAAATCAGGACTACCACAAACATTCATAAAGATGTTAACAGCTTTTATTTCACTGGTGCAAGGCCCGTGTGTCATCCACCACTCACCAACAGCAAAACAAAACATCATCTCCTAAAAAACAGTTTCAGAAAATTCAAAACAAAGTAAMAGTGGCTATAATAAACTTCGTACAATACTTTAAATCACTTTGTATCATCCAAACATGAGCAGATCAGTTTCTATCACACATTTTCTCCCCCCAAAAATATACCAGCACAACTCCAATACATGCCTCACACCTGGAAATGCGTAACACCACTCCATGACATTGATAGTTGTTCGTGCTTAGAACTAGGCATCAATTCACCCTACCAATATCATAAAATACAAAATGATATGAAAACCTACATTTACAAAGTACTGTCCCAATCCTGCAATCTATTCCATTTGGGTAGGTACCTGTATCCATTCCAACTCCCCTAAAGGCAATGTGGTATTTAGTGCTCCATTTCTAAAGGATTGATTGCAAACTCAGGGCACAGGTAGGAAAGGTTTAAATCTTTCCACAAGCAGTAAAACACTGCCTTATTCTTCTGGATTCAGTTTCAGTAGTATTTGCACGACCTCCTAAACTGAGACTTACCTATTTTCAATTACCTCACATTTAGGAAGAAAGAAGGAAAGGCTCTGAGTTRTCAGCAGAGAAATGGCTCGTACTGAAATGACTTGGGGCTGTAAGTTGTGCTTTAGTGCACAATGGTGATCCAAAYGCCTCAGTGTTAACCACATCTTCAGTATTTACAGTATCTGCTGCCTTCCTTTGCACTGCATGAGTTGTTTCACCAGCACAGTATCAGAGATCTTATTTCCATTGGATGAGCATTATGACATGACTCCAAAAACGGGATTGTGACGACAAATACTAGGGCCATACTCTTCATAGTCCTTCTTGGTGTGACATACTTGGAAAAACTCTGGCTACAAAAATATAAAACAAATCCCCCCAAAAGAGTAAGAATATATCAAGTAGAAAAAAAAAAAMCAACAAATAAAATAACATGTTAGCATTTCTGTAGATTGCAGCTTTGCGACATGGTATTATATTTTTGAAATATAATAAAATTAGAAATATTAGGGTATGAATACAATTAATAAAGAGAAGTTTGGTCAGAAGACTGCTTTTAAACAAGGCAGTAAGAAATCCCGCCTGGCACGCTGCAATTACTCCCATTTTCCTGTATTTGCTTCTCTCCTGCATTTAAAACTATTGATTTGGATTCTGTATTCCTGAAGTCCTAATTAATCTCCARTGTTGACTTCAGGAATAAAGGCACTATATTACAACTATCATATAAAAACTACTTATGTTATGTCACATGATATCCTTACTCAAGCTCCCATTGCTCTGTACACTTTCTACTGAGATAAAACTTGGGTAAGGATTCCAGAATATGACAGTTTAGACTGTCACAACGAAAAAGTTTAAAACTTAGCACTCAAATCAAATGTACTCAGAATTCAACACGCAATAAAAATTAACAACTTTGATAAAGACTTACTGTTGAAGCCAGCATGGAACCTCCAAACCAAACTGCGTAACGCTGCATGTGATGTGTTATCACCTGAACTTCCACTGGCTTGGGCTAAGGAAAACAGTTCATATTTAGCTGTTTTTCAAATTTAATATGGTCAGAACCAGACACTTTCAACCCTCTATTCGTATCACTACCTCACACTTATTACTCAGATATGTTCCCCCTAKGAGACCAAGTCATAAAACTCTTTGTGATAACTAGATGAAGGACACCAAGTTAAATCCCTCTTGGCTACTGCTAAGATCACAGATCTCCTAGAAGGGAATGCAGAACTGCTCACAGTAATTCTAAGATTCCTGTAAAGACATGTCATACAAGGCAATTAACAACACATAAACACATACTTATTCTACATCAGTGTATTTTCACTAGTGAGGTGAAAACTTTGAACTTGATTTCTGTCACTACTCATGTCATTAATGCATTTGAAACACTCACTTTTATCCGACCACCACTGAGTTCCTCACTAAGCCGCAATCTYGCATCCACCACTCTCTTCAAATCCCTTTGCAGTCGCCGTCCAAAGTCCCTGAACATCGTGGATCCTCCTGAGAGGACCACATTCTGTGCAGAAATGAAAGACACATTCTGTAAATCCATCTTCAAGCAAGTTTCCCAACAGCCAACACTGCAGAGGTCACTATTTGGATTTTAGCATCATTAGGAAGCTGACAAGGTAGGCAGAACACCTTAAGTATCCCCCAATTCACAGGAGGTTCATGGCTCCCCTATGTTTCTCCTTTAAATACATAAATATAGAATGGGTTATTATAAAAGAGGATTCCATTAACACCATGAGCTAGTACCCTAAATGAGCAGAGCACAAGTAAGACACTACAGCAGTAAGTTTCCCATGGGATGTTCAGTGCAAACAGTTTTAGCCCTGACACTAAATAAGGCTCAAGCCTCATCATATTACATAGCTTTCCAAAAGCTAGAAAATCACCTTGAACTTGATTTTTTTTTTTCATTTTCAGAGTTCTTCAAAAAGGCATCACACCTTCACAGAGAACCACAGGACCAAGAAAGGTGATGCTTCTTCCATTGCTTGCCTGGTATTGCTTAGTATTCAGAGCAGAACCAAATGCCTCTTAGCTGGCCTTGTACTTGGATTCTAAACAGGCATTTTAGAAATTCCCATCCCTAATTCTGATAACATTACAGCATCACAGACTAACAYAGAAGTCATTTCAAAGTGAGGGATTCAAAACAGGACCCCTAGAACATAACATCAGCAGCAGCAGAAATGTAATTCATTACCAGAAAAAAGGAAATGTAACAAAACTGTCTTTGCAGAGGGCTGCAACTGCAACCTCAAGTGCCAATTAGMATTCATATGCCTCTGACACACGTTCACAAGGAATTTGGACCAGGAGTTCATTGCACATAGGTCTAAGGATTATCTCTCTAATGTATCTCTCAAAAAATGAACATTTTCTGACATTGCAGACCAAGACCATGTACATAATGAAAGAATCCCCGACCCACTGTTTTCAGCCTGCACACAAATCTGAAGAGTCAAAGACATACATATTAAGTGTTCACATTTGCAGGGTGCAGAAGTGCTTGGATTTTAAGCAACAGATAACCAGGGAAATCTTGTTTGTATCTTGTAAAGTGAGAAGAAAGCTGTTTGTTTATTTATGAGAAAAAAATTCCCTGCACATCATAAAATTCATTACAGWAGGAAAAACTCATTTCTTCACAGCTTCAGATTATCTATGGTATAAAAGAATGCATAACAAGGTAGGTGTGCTTAAAAGAAAAATGCACAAGTCCCCATAATGTAACTGAAACATTTCCAAAAGGAAAAAGGAGGACAGAGTAGAGAACAGGAGCCAGAAATCACAGCTGGTCCTAAAATTAAAGCAGGAGGGAGGAGGCCCCCTACTYGTCCCACACACAAGAACATCTCTTCCCCTGCATCAAAGTGGTCTCGCACTCCACTTGGGAAAAGGAAATTGCTAACAAGGAAAAAAAGACAAGAACCAACCTGAGTGATGAAATAGCAATTAAAAAGATGCCATCAGAAAATATTACTTGGAGATAATGAAGTTGGCAAAGAATGTGAAAGTAATAATTCTATTCAAAGCAAATTAAACTGCAAGCGTACKCCATAAAAGTGGACAATGCTACCACTAAAAATACATCCCAGAATAAACCCGAGAACAATTTTTCAAATACATCTAATACCAATTCAACTACAGAGTTAGCAGTATCACTGGGAGGAGCTTTCTATCCAGCTACCAATCCAGGGTTAGAGGCTAAGAAGTTACACCAACTTCAGATTATGATATTCATGTTCTTCTACACAGTGAAATAAGTTTAACAGTAACACCGTCCAAGGAGAACAAAAGCATGAGGTACAAATGTTGAGGACATGAATCACCTCATTATCACCTCACACATCTGGACCAGCAGGGCCAAGAAAAAATTTGGATATAATAACTAGATGACACCAATTACCATTAGAAAATGGTTAATTATAGAGAGTTACAGTTCCCCTGCTCCCTGGACTTCTTGCCACTCCCAGACCAAAACCATGCTCACTCTTTAGTAGAAGACTTCTGAAATACAGCCTTCAGCAAGTTCTCAACTCAACAGGTCAGACTTCTGCAAGGCTGGAAGCCAGGTACTCACTCACAATGAATGCAGATCTATATCCATTCCACACCCCCAAACACCACACTCACTTACAAAGGACACAAAACAGGTAAGAAAAGATGGTCAGATTAAAAAAAAAATTAAAACAAATCTCAAAAAATGACCAAGGAGCACCACCCACCTCATCTCTCAAATATATTCTCTAGAATAAATCTGAGTAATTCCAATAACTACTTAACAAAAACCATAAAACCAAAGCATGCTAAATATGTCTGTGGAGAAYGCTTACTGGTGATGCTTGGGTTTTCAACCTGTCAGGGAATCCTCTGGCCCCCCAGAGAAAGACATTAAAGAAGTTAGGGTTTAAGTATCTGTTTCCAGCTGAYTCCTTTAAAGAAGACTTCTTCTGATCTTATTCTGCTCAAACACACTTCAGCTGGTTTAACAGCTCCAAGCAGCCCACATGTTTCTCAGCTAACACCAATTATCATACTGCTGATGGAAAGAACCTCCAACTGGTTTTCACTTTTATAGCTGAAAATGTGTTTCAAAAGAACATGTTCCCTTAGCAGAGAGGGATGAAGCCTTTCCCCACACCTGAAAAAGTTAACCACAAGAAGTAAATAAATGAAATGAAWTTTTTTATAAATAAATGAAAGTAGGCTACTTCTGGAAGGAGACCAGAGGAGTGGATACCAATCAAAGAATTAAGGGTGGAAAAGACCTCTAAYATCATCAAGATCATCTCAGAGGGCTGGCAAGAAATTTCTCCCTTCTCATCTGCACCTTCTGCTTCTCTTACGAACTCTGTAGCACTGAGTTCCTCGTTGTACCATTCCTGGTATGATGCCTGTAAGGTGTAACTCTTCAGAAATATGAAATTACCCAACMAAGCGACCCAGCTCCTGCAGCATAAAACTCTGACTAAATCAAGCTTACATCAAAATTCCAAAGATCTAACTAGCTCCTGAAGAACTCAGGAGTACCAAACACAAGGTGCTRAATGGGTTTGTGCATCTTCACACTGAATTGTGGTGAGAGCACACTCTCAGCTGGACACATCAGACTCTGCAGCATCAAACTGAAAAGCCTGCCCTGCTTTTTGGCCAGTAAGAACACCGCATCCCATTTTCTCTTCTTTCCAACTGACAGACTAAATTAAAGTTAACATGACACGACCACACCACCAGAGACATGTAATGAGATCAATATATGACTGTTAATAAAAATTATTATGGGTAAAACCAGGAAGGTTCMCAAGCTGAAGCCAAGTACTTCATTAGCAAGTGAATCAATTAAGCTGCATGTCTCTGTTAATTTRGTTAAAACAGGGCACTATTTGCCAACATAGTATGGAAAGTGTAAGGATAAATACGGCTCATATCAAACAACAAATACAGTAYAAAGAAGTAAATTTATTGTGAGTAATACTATTTTTAAAATACATTTACTTCTAATGATGAAGAGACCATTTATTTTTCCTAAAAATCTTGATTTTTAACATTCATTCCATGTTTCAAGCATTAGCAAGATATTTCAGCATGACTTGTGGTTGTGCCATTCTACAGAAATCCTCAGACACAAAAGGAACCAGAAAATCCTGCAAATGCACTGAGCCATTGTTAAATCAACTAGCAGGAGTCATCTTATAAATTTATTTACAGCTGTGATAGGAATAAGCAGGGCTTCTTCTCAGTACTCCTGTGCTACACKGACAGAGTTAATCACTTGGGGCTTCCACTTGAATACCACAGGAATACAGCAGTATTCAGCAGGAATACAGCAGGAATGCTGCTCCTTTCCCACGTCCTGTCACRGTGCCAGCAGACCCCATGCCCTGGCAGTCTCTCCACCCTTCCCTCACCYCCTCAGAATCTCCCCATTCTGCTCTGGGTTAGGAATTGCTGCGGTGCTGGAGCAAGGATCAGCAATCAAACAGTGCCATCTACCCACCATGCTGTGCAGCTGGAGCTGCTTGCACACCAAGTGTTTCCCTATAAAGAAATTTAAGTCAGAAGTGATGCCAGGGGGTTTTTACCACCCTGTTAGCACCCCACATCCTGGACCTCTCCAGTCTTTGAGGATGGACTCCTGTGAGCTGGGCAGTTCAACTTGCTGAGAGAACATTGGCATGACAAATGCAGCCCAAGTCTTAATTGTAGCAACGAGCTCAATTTCACAATTTCATTTTGAGAGAGACTGATCTGAGTCCACACCACCAGCAGCACACCCAGCTAAGAAGACATGTTCTCTAAGGAAAAGAGGCAATATTGTCAAAATTCTCTCTCCACACAGCTGCATCTCCACAGAAAATCTGAACGGTTCATCTCCAATTAAACACCACACCTGCCAATATCCTACAGTCCCCACCTCATGCAGAATTTTCAACTTGAGAAGCTGGATTAAAAGTTTGAGGTTAAGGATGTTGTAATTTGATTTAGCATGATCTGAATCATGAATACTTAACCATGCTTGCCTAGGATCTCTCAGATATTTCTGACAGAATTTACCTGGCTTCAGATGTCATTTATCTTCTCCTCTTTCATTCAGATATTTGTGCTAACAACACAGCAGGGAAAAGTTGAAAGAAATCAATTGCTGGGACAGTCAGTGACCCTACACTTCTATCCTTTGTACTGGGAGAGKGCAAATACCTCAGAACTGTTATTACTGTTCTCAACTCTGGAAGTACCTGGGGAGAGACTCTGGATAAGGAAAAAGGAAGATGAAGTAGAGTGTGGAATAAAAGTGATAGTTTCTGAACCTTTTACTAACAAAAAATACCCTTTATCAGGACAGCAAGCAGTTTTCAAAACTTTTCCAAGCCCTTTGAAGTTGAAACTACTACGTTCAGTAGGAGACCCTTCTTTGACACTAAGTGCCAAAAACTCATGTCCTAACTGACAAACGTTAGGACAAGTTTCAGAGCATTTCCAGGCTGAAAAAAGACTTTTAAATACCAACTAGTGCTGAAAACATTCCACACCAGCATCCGCTGTGGCTTTACCACAGGAGCAAATGTACATCACTGATCCAAGCTGGGTGTGCAGGARTTACTCTGTTCACTGGTGTGCTCACAGGAATCTGAAAGCTTGGGAAAGGGTCCCATCTTTGTGCAGACCACAGTCCCCAACATGCTACTGCACTCTCCCTGCATTTCTGTCTGCATTTCTGAGAGATCAATTATACTATATATTTGAATAATTATGAGGTAAGTATAAGGAAAGCTTGTGGAATGAAATTTAAAAAAAACAGAAGCTAAAGAATTCTCAAAAATTAAAACTAAATGAACAATACACCACTTTTTTTTCTACAGAATGCCAAGGATGATTCAATGTCTCACTAAGCCCCATAAATGCAACATTTTCAGCTGCATGCAGAATGGGTCATTTTTCAATGGAATTCAACACAAGAATGGGCAACATAGCCAGGATGCCAAATTATTTCAGCTGTGGGGCAATGTAAAAATATCTCCTCTATCATTTTTCATTTCATTTGAGCACTCACTTGAAATTTTATTCTGCTTTCTGAAGCTTTGGATTTGCTAAAAAAAAAAAAAAATTAAATAATAAAACCACCAAAAAACCCCTTATTTCTTCAAACTTCAATGGTCAAGTTCCCTGGTTTCAAACCCATACCTGTCTTCTATTTTAGACGAAAGCAAGTCATCCCAAGCAGTCCAGATCTCTCAGTTCTGTCTTAAAGAATACAAATGAGTTTTCCCAAGCAATCACACTAAGATGGTGTAATCATGGGAATTAAGAGAGTGAATTTCTGACAACCATTATACAATTTT
>NW_026623284.1:662392-673747 GCF_030028575.1 Malurus melanocephalus
TCAGTGTGCAAGGATCTTTGTGCTTGGTATTGAACAGCTGAAGGTTATGGGATCTTGTGGAGGCAGAGAAGTTGATTTCAGTCGTGGGATGGATTTTTGGGGATGCATTCCACACACCCCAGGCCCCATTGGGACCCTAGAAATGCTCCTTGTGCCTCAGCCCTGAGATATTGCACTGGGATTAAGCCTTTCTTGAGCCTAGAAGAAACACTTGTCTGTTCCCAGGAACAAAAAGGTCCTTAGTGAGAATCTGTCTTTTAACAAACAGCCTTGGAAACTTATTTTTCTTGCCTGAATAAAGGCTCAAGTGGAATAGTATTTCTGTTATTGAACTTTCAAAGAAACTCTACCAACACAAATTGTGGCCAGGATGGAAAACTCCTATGACCAAAGCCCACTGTCTACCGCTCCTGTAAACAGCAGTCCAGAGTGAGACCTTTTGAGCTCTCAGCTCCCAGAAGTGGTAATGTGTATGTCTCAAACACCAATAACCAGATGGCTGTAGATCCAAGGCTGTTAGTAATAACAGAAAAGAATTGGTGGTAATAACCAGGGACTATTGGTATTAACAAACTGTGAGAAAGAACAGGATTTGGTTGAAGAGGAGAGGCCAGGCAGATACAGGGCATTTGCCCATGAGAAAGAACCACAACAGAGTACAAGGAATGAGTGGGAGGAAGCGGGCATGGACTATAGACTGGGATTACTACCGAAGTCCCCAAATTCCTCCAACCCATTTCCAGAAAGGCCTGAAAGAACAGACTGCACATGGTAACTAATTTACATGGAAAGCAAGAAACCCRTATTTGGGGCAGAGAAACCKGTCCATAAAAAGACACCTCAACCCCAAGCCTGGGGTGCCCCCAGGACATCTCATTGGCCAGACTGATGCTGAAACTAGGACTGGTGCTCCCTTTTTTTCTTTCTCTTTCTTTAATTCATTTCTCCCTCTTTAATTCCTCTCTTCCCTTTCACCCTATCCTTTTATCTAAACCCTACTACTGTGTGCTTAGATAGCACGTCAGAGACTAACAAACCAATTTTCATGCCAAGTGTGTAATTTATTAAAAAAAACTTTCTGACCCTCTGACTTTTGTCATTTCTTTTGACCAATGAGCATTTACAAATCTCAGGCGCTTCCTCTCCCTTAAGGACAGGTTGTCACAGTTCTGGCTAAAAAAGGTTTATCAAGATTCTGCTGGTCCAAACATCAGCATGAAATAACTGGCCTTGTGAAAGAGATGTGGATCAGATTAGGAAACAGGGATACTGACATTATCTTTCTGAGTTTTAAAAACCATAGGACATCAAAAGATGTGTTGTGGAACAATGATTCAAAGGCTACWTACCACATAAAATCTACAACAAGGGTACTCTTAGGTATTTTCTGCAGGAACATTGAGGAAGAATCCAAATATATTTTATGGAAACCCAACTCCAAAGCACAGGGCCTTGGCTGGCCACCACTCAGCACTGTGGGCAAGCGGAACTGATAAACCTCAGAGAGAAAGTATGAGTGGAATATTCCTGCACCCATACACTGTTTTAAACAATGAGAGCAGAGATGCTCATTCCTTTGAAGTGACCTTGCTTAAAGAAGATAAGATATTACCGTTAATAACYACTGGCATCTGTTATTACATTCAACAGATAATTGTGAAACATCATTTTAATTAAGTATAATGAAAAACAGAGACAGGAAAAACAAAGTCTCAGACAGCGGCAAGTTAAGGGAAAGTTATTTGTCTGCTGATTAAGATCAGGCAAGAGTAACTTAACCTCAGATTTTAAACACTACTTCCTGGAAGTTAGTACTGTATCCTACCCTGCCAAGCAAAGAAGCTCTTGCTCTAAGGAAACTTTGGTCTTTCAGGTAAAAAGCAGAGACCCTAAGTACAACCACACACCAAATGGCTCCTAAACCCTTCTGCTACCTAAGCCTGAACCTACKGAAGACATCTACTGCAGAACTCACACATGAAACCTGTTAAGTAATTTAACTTGCCCTTTTATCCTGCCCCACAGACCCGCTCTGGAATGCTGCATCTCGACCCAGATTACAGAGAGTGTTTACCAGGCAAATAGAACAGACTGCAGAATTTTAATAGTTACAAACTACCGTGGAACTTAATGCTCATTCTAAAAGGTGAGGAAAACCACCACCTTTTACATGGCAAACRAAACTCTGCATGCTATTGTTTTATGGTGTTATTTCCAAAATAAYAACACAAGCAGAAAAACAGAAAGCACAGGATGTGGGACGTGCTGTGAATACAGGCAGAGCTTGCCATGGACTATCCACATCAATACCTTATTTTTTACTTCTTAAAGAAACAGAGAACTGTAAATACTCTCTGGACTACACCCTGGGCAGGTTTAAGCTGGCCTAACTGTCTCCCAAAACACTTTCAGTTTTTATGCACTTTTTAAGTGCCTCAATACTGGCTAAAACTGTAGATTGTAGGCAGATACAAGACTATGAAAAAAAAAGGATTTGGAACCATTACTTAATAAAGCAYAGGAAGGAGGGGAGTGAGAGAGGTAAGACTGCAGTATAACCCTCAAAATGGACAAAACCCTAAGTYCTTCATGCATAAGAATTCATATTATAAATGTCAGAAACAAACAACATCCCCCTGCATCAGTTCCTCAGGGAAAATATCCACATATGGAGTCTTCACAGATACTTCTCTTTCAAAACTAAAAAGCAGCAACTATCTAGTGGCATTGAGAAGCGGCACTTTGTTTAATTTCTATTCAAAGTTCACCTTTCTCATCRTGAAGGATGTGGTAGCCATGTACATCCTTCTGATCCTGATGCTGATATTTAGTGTTTAAATAAATAACATGCATGTTGCAAGAGAAAAGCCATACCTTATATAATGGACGCCGGACATCAATGGGACAGTTCTGTATGACTTCATCAACTACATCCGAAATGGATTCCATGAAATCAGGRTTAGCAAACTAAAATCAAACAGAAYAGGCATTAGATTTTTCATCCAATTAATAGAGGAATAACAAGGCAGAAATTATACTGTGAAGACGTTTTATAATGGGGGAAAGAAGGAACTCAAAGTCTTGYTCACCACTTATTGTATATTAAAACAAACACTTCTGTATAAGGGAAACGAGAATTTATTTTTCTGCTGAGAAACTCAGATTCTTTTCCTTGGTCAGAAATTCACTGTTTACAATTTATGCACTATGGACTTTTTATTATGGCCTATGACATCAGTTTGAGTTCTCCTGCAATATGAAACACACTGTCACTGCGCACTGTGGTCCTGCCTTTCCTTTTAAGTGAGATAAAAAATAGTACGTAAATCAGAATGTTTCCCTGTAAAAAAAATTTAATGCTACTAAAATACTTCTGTTAAATTCCCACCAAATAGTCAAGATTTTTTTCACAAGCATAGTAAATATCTTATATTCAAAAAAGCATAAAYAGTCTAAAGTTTTGAATGAAAGCCTCCATCAATGCAATTATCAATACAGTGCTAATGTAAATTTCTGCATTTCTAAATAGTAGAGAGTCAAGAGCTGTGAATGCTAGAAAATAGTCTAGTGGCAGTTTCCACTTAAAACTTAACAAAAGCTTTAAAAAACACAACTTGCAATAGCTCAGGTTTTCTCCTTTCAGAGGTTWAACTATGAAAAATTAAATTAATTACCAATAATATTAGTATATTATTCTAGATATATCATAAGCTTTTCCAAAGGTGTTGAAGTACGTGGGATTTACATTCRAAGCACGATGAGGTATCCACCTGGATGAATAAATAACAGTCAAACATAACAAGTATATACTCAAATGAGAGAAAATTAAAAAAGGAAGTTAGCTTGGAGCTCAGGAGCCGTAAAAATGATGGGGGCACTCCTCAAAAATTCAAGCTAACTTCCACAGTAAGAATTCATCACACGAGAAGCTAAAACATGAAACCACATAAATCAAAAGAGAAGGAAGCAGCCATGCAGCTGCATACAGAGTTTTCATGTGAATGAACTATAACCTGAAAGTCCTGAGCACTCGATAAAGACATTGATAAAACAGCAGGGAAAAAGCAATACTTAAAAATGAGAGGCAGGGTGTAACATCATGCCAGAACAGGAATAAGAGCACTGAATGTAAAATTCCAATCTAATAGTCAATACTATATGGTTAGAGAACAGCAAATAGCATATCTAATTTTAAAAGTGGAGAAATAATCCGGATAACCACAAACCCCAAGACCCAACTTCAGGGGTATTAACGACTTCAGAATAAATTCTGTAAATTGAAAATAGGAAAAGATCACAAGACAGCTTTACCAAAGGCTGCTTTTGCCAAGCTRAACTGATCCCCTTTCAAGTGAGGAGTTAATGAAACCCAAGAAATTCTCCTTAGATGCAGTACACATCATCTATTACGTTTTTCTTGTCTATAAAGTCAGTTCAGGCTTGAGTGTTTTTTTGTCAATACAGAGTCAAGAAACTATCAAGAAATGAAAAAAATGGAAATTAGTCCTTTACCCTGTTCCCAACAGTCCTTTAAGAGACCATGGAAAGAGGAGCTCTTAAAATTATGTCTGACATGGGATTCAATGCTTTTCTGTTAAATCACATGGGTAAGCAGCAGGGAATAAAACTATTTAGCTCAGAGATTTAATACTGGCAGAAGATCAGATGGCTACAAACTGACCACAGAAGATTAAAGCTGGAATTTAGACAAAAGGTGACAGAAAGAAGCTTTTTAATATTCTTCCAACAAGGAGGGTAGAAAAAGGGGAACTTCMCCAGTGTTAATGAAAGTGGATTTAAATAAAAGTTTTAACAGTATTACAGACTATGAATGCCTGCAAAAATCCAGCCAAGTGTGCATGGATGGAGAGGACCTGTATTAAAACTTGACTCTTTCCTCTCCACAATATCCTGAAAATCACTCAAACTGAACTATCAAAAATCAGACAGATGAGGTTCAGTAATCTTTCCAGAACTGCACATACTACTGATGATCCCACACTGTCAAGAGATTTCAATAGATTTCCCTCAAGGACAAATCTATCATCCATGTATTCTAAATTGACTCAGTATCAAAGTCTGCATCCAATATTAAGAGGATCATTAACGCAATGGCAACATACAAACACACAGTATAAAGGCAGACTGGTTTAAACTGACACTGAAAAGAAGAGGAAAATACATAAAACGTGTAAATTCAAACAATTCCTTCTCAAGTTTAGATTGCCTTTAAAGGAACAGAATGAGATGTTTTAAACGTTAGACTGGATATCAGAAAAACACCTCTGCTGTGCTGAAGTTACCTGTGATTGCACCTGGCTCGTGTTCAGGACACTCACTGGTCCCTGCTTGCCACGGGATGGCGCCCAGGCACCGGGAATGGCACAACTTAACGCTGCTATTCCCTGCTCTTACCTCGGGATGAAAGAAGATCTCAGGTCCGAGGAACCTCTCGTAACCGACATCTATAACAAACTTGGTTTTGTTGATGGCGTTGATGCCGGTGTATTGTTTGATCCACTTGCGAGAGTCTCCGTCGTACTTGGCAAATTCCTTCACTATGTCGGGGCAAATGTAACAGTACTTTTCCTGTTCAAGAAACACCAAGCATTAAAAATAGCTGAAATAATTGGCACACCAGTGAATTAAAGTGSAACACAATCAGAAAATGAAAACATGTGAGCATTGTTCCGGGTGGGGCTGTTCAAGAGACTTTCTCACCCAAGTGGCTACTGAAGCCTCGACCCCACAMGCCAAGGCACGAGGCCCATTTGCTTCCCAAGAGCTGAACATGCTGACTCAGCTACATTTGCCTCTCTCAAAAGGAAAAGATCATCAACAGTAGGTCTCTGACAATCAGAAAGTTCAAGGGCAAGCTTCCCCTGCAAGATCAGACCCACACAATCACCCTTTTTTTTTTTTATTCTATTACAAAGCAAATTTTCAACTCTGAAGTTTAAATGCTGATTTAAACTGTAGAACTTACTCACTCCAAGCAGTCTAGCGTGAGTATTTTCTTCCTCTTTCTCCTTCCCCCACACTTGACTGGATAAACTACCAGAAGCTGGTGCAATTATAATACACTGCCTACATYTGCATTTTTAAGAGAGCCACTGACAACTTGCTACAGCCAAAAAATTAGCTCACGGAGATTTATTATGTATTTATTAAGAGATGAAGGAGGGTGTACCTTTATGGCTTTTGCAGTCTCCAGAGATTGTTCAGGAGGAATTCCTACCTCCCTTTCCCTTAGAAGCTGTTGAATAAAGTAAGTAATATCTCTACCTGCAATTGGAATATGTTTGATGCAACTTCCAATTACATAGCCTTCTGCCTATGTAGGAGGAGAGGAAAAAACATATTTAAGAGGAAAACTTACTGTGTATCAATAATTAATACTCATTTTTATAATACTCTGATTTTCTATTAGAAGTAAAATCTTGAAACTGTAAAATTACTCTAAAAATGAGCACTCCACTGCAAAATGGGTACCACTTTTATTTAAAGACCTTGGTTACCACATATAAACAGATTTTGATTATCTAATAGATATACAAGTGATAGACACACATTAAAGTCAGAGCAGATTGTTCCTTTAAGGCATCATMAGAAAAATAAATGTAATGTAAATAGACTACCTGTGTTCTGTTTGAGAATGAAAACTGAATAGAAAAAAATACTAAATGAATTAAAATTTCTCAGACAAGAAAAATAAATGAATTAGTATCTAACAATAACCAYAACAAAAATAAGAAACCTATTTGCTGAAATTTTTCTTAGGATGCRTTTACTGAAAACAGTGGTATTGCAGAGCCACATTATTTCTTCCCTTGTTTTTTTACACTTTTTAGAGTTTCATACAGTAAATGCTGTTTGTTCACAGCATTKGCTGTGTGATAAAAATATTGAGAACACCAGGTTAACACCTAAAGGCAAGATGAAGTTAAAGGGAAYTGAATCAAATTTTCATTTCTAAAATACCTGATCATTCAAGCACACAATATGCTTCAAAAATACACAAAATTACATCAACAAATGTTAGTATGCACAGATAGCTCTGTGTTCATAACATCCTCAAATAATTAACCTGAATGAGATCAACCACGGGTAGGAACASGTATTTCTACAGATTTGTAGTTGTTCCCACACAAGCAGAGTGGAAACAATAAAATACAGTAAAATCATACAAAAAGCACACAGCACCGGATATATTGAACAATTATAATGAAGATGTCAAAAAAGGACATTTCTTGTCAGACTCTGGTGGCATGCAGGAGACCCAAACCCATGATAATCATTGATATTTAAGAGAACYGAGGCACCACAGTAATGGAAGGTAAGGTTTTACACAGAAATAGCCTTTTAAAAGATGGATTGATGGTTCCTTACTGTGACCTTCCTGTAGTCTGCAAGCTACATTCATTACATAATTAAGTTCACATCATGAAATACATACTTTTTCAAGCAAGGAAGTCCCAAACAACACTAAAAATATCAAATTAAGGTTTCATTTGACACTTCTTATTTAAATTTCTAGTAAACAAACCCAGTCTGTGTCCAAAACATTGCCAGTTTTCAATCCTGCATCCTGCTACCTACCACGGGGATTACGTGGGTCACTCCATCACCACTGTCGATGACAATTCCAGTCAGAGTCCGTTCCCCGACCTGCCGTGACGTCCAGGAGGCAGCTAAGGCCAACACTGCCTACAGCACAGAGTTTATATTTAGAAGCAGGCAGAGTGTGCTAACTTACACTCTCAAAAAATACTGTTTCAAACATTTCAGAGGTGTGCCTAGAGGAGACTGTATATATTGGAGTTATGCTGTACTCTAGAAATACACATTGACTTTGCTCACCTGCACAGCAATGTAAAGTCCTGGGATGTTAAATGATTCAAACATKATTTCTGCAAGATACTCTCTGTTTTCTGGTGTGTTCAGTGGAGGCTCTGTCTGCAAAAACAAAGGAGTTTTGAAAAAGCAGCTCAAGAGGATCCCACCTTGATTAGCTTGGTATGGTAATCAAACTTTTAAAATTCTCAGTGCACTCAAACCAGAAAATTTCAAACAGAATTTAAACAGTGTTTGAAGCTTTTCAAAAGCAATAGCTGACTGGCAGTACACTCACTCAAAGAAATAACAGAATATAGTTATAATGCAGCTTTAAARATTATTTTTCTCCTCCCACCCCAAACCCTCTCACTGCTGAAGAAAGAAGACATACAGAACAAAATCCTCCAGCAGAGCTACTTGTGCTTGGAATGGTATTTAGTTTTCCTCTTACAAAACTATTTCCTTACCAAGTCTCATTAACTCACCATTAAAAAATAGTGATCCTCAGGCTCAGCTCTAAGGTAYTTAAAAATAACCTGCTCCATGAACCTCTCCATGAGGTCCCAGTCTTCAACAATGCCATGTCGGATAGGCCACTGCAACAGGAAAACAYTGGATCATGCAAGGACAAACAAACCCAGGAACAGGAACAGTCTAACACCTCATCTTACAGCTGTCTCATCAAATTCTCCATCCTCAGGCACAATTCAAAGTTACCTCCTGCTCCCAGGTATTTCCAAGCTCAACTCTATCTTGCAGGACTAGCAGCCAGAAACCAGACTCTGTTCCTAAGACTGCTATTAGTCTGCTGCAAAACTGYGTTTTAACCTCTTCTTGTATTAATTTTATCATTTATAAAGTTGAGAATCGTACTTGGCTTCAATATGCCTTTCCATATTAYAAAAAGAAATAAAGACCATATATGCTATATATTTTTCAACAAAAATTTCTGGCAGGGATAATGTTTACATTTTGTTCAATGTTAAGAACACAGCTGACATTTAAGTAACACAGAAGGATRTATAAAATATGATTTTTTCCACATAAGTTCATAAGCCAGTAACACTTTGTAAGTACAAGAAGTCCTTTACTAGGGTATGGAAAATATGATTCACAAAAAAGCTGCATTGAAGACAGCCCTTCACAAAACAATTGTGACATTCCCTGAAGCAAAAGTATCCAACAMATTTCCCAGTTCATATGCCATGTTAAAAGGGTGCACTTTTAGAAAGAATTTAAATATTCAGTGTATGTGACTATTTTAATAGCTCAGAATTTTGAAAACAGAACAGCTGCACTGTATCAGAGAATAYTTACACAAACACCAACCACACAAGACAGCATTAGTAAAACAGATATCTAAAAAAGGGTAAAGTCATGAACCAAATCACGCAGATATTAAAAAGCAATAAAAACACTTTACAAAAAAAGCAAATGTGTTTTGAATGGCTATCCAAAAGTCCTGGAACATTTTATCATAAAAATGTGAGACTTGGGAAAGACTGTCTAAGAATCCTGAATGCTCACCTTTGTAGCATAGGTAGGTTTATCTATGGCTTCGTCTCCTATGAAAAAGTCCAGATCATCAACACCTTTCATTACCCTCCTCTGAGCCTGGTCCCCCACTTTGGCCGACTCTCGGATTGCAATACCTTAAATAAACCCAAAAAACCAAATTAAAACAAAATTAAATCAGCTACATACCAAGTGATGAATATTTATTTACTTAAGGATTCCTTTCCATAAATAAATTTGGGATATAAAAGGTAGAAATCATGTAACTGATGTACTGACAAGCCAATATAGCTGAGTTCATTCTCACTGCCTCCTGCAGGATCCTGGTTGCCCATCCCTCATTAATGTAAATAATAATTCACAGAAAGTATTGGAAATGCATTCTGTTACAGACTACAGAAGTCACTAAACCTGTACAAGTGCAGCATTCCAGTGAGCAACATGATTTACTGAGTTTTAACTCTAGAGTAAGAGGAAGAACACAAGAGAAGAAGAAAATAACCTGTGTATTTAAAARTAAGTATTGGAGTCATTATCCTCGTTGGTGAGAAAGAGGAAAGAGGGAGGGGAGAAATCAATTTGCAGTGCTACARAGAAATCTTTGGAGACACTTATGCTTCCAGTTAACAGCCTGCAACTATCACTAAAATTATTAGATGATGGCTGCTGTAGGCAAGAAGATGAGACAGCAAAAACCAAATCTGGGGCAAGCTAAAAATAAAAATGGAATGAAGTACTGCTAAAACGTAACCTTATTTATATAGTTTTCTTTTAATAGGTCATAATCAGGATCTAAATAACATAGAACAGAAAATGCAGAGTAGGCAGGCATCATCCACAAACACACCAAATACTACTAGCACCAAAAAATTATTCACAGGCAAGCAATTCTTTTGGAAAAACATCTACACCCCAACAGTTTTATAGTTGTATAAAACAGGATTTATAACAAATTCCCAGGAAATCCCTGCTATCCCACATTTTTAACATATGACATTTAAATCTTTACCAGTGGTTTAGGTTTGAAATTTTGCAATACTTAAAATGGTGAGACTGTAAGCAGTACTGCAGTTACACYTGGTAAAGAACATGTGTCCCTTCCACATTTTTGGCCACCAATTACCTTTAGAATTTCCTTATCTTTATGCTTGCTGCCATGAGTAGCTACAAGATAGTCTAGATGCATTAATAAGTAGTTAATTGGCAAAGTTTACAAAAAGAAAAAAGCAATGTTTAACACAAATGGAGGTAACATGCTATTATAGATGTAAATACATAGTAAGTGCTACTATTTCTAGAGATATAGCATTTCTGTGAAAATATTAAGATGTCAATTAGAATCAGGAACACCAGAAAAGTGTAACATTTTAAATAACTTCAACACACAAAAAAATTAAAGAGTAAATCTGTTCAACAAAAGCATGCTAAATGTGCAAGAACATTTTAATTGGTAAACACACAACCAAAAGGAACATTTTCTAATAGGAACTTYTTTGAATATTAAACTGTCTACAGTCCCAGACAATGTAAATAAGGCAGACACCACCTGCACTTTAGTACTTAATTTGATTGGAAGCCTTCCCCAGATTATCCAGGCTGTAACCATGGTGTCAGGTAGACAGGAGGTAAATTGCATTCTGTCTACTCAAGAGTCCTGGCAGAAAAATAATGGAGATAAAAAGGAAATTGGACTGGAGTTCTCTTCATCTTTGTCATAGCAACCAAGAGCTGGTTTAATGAGCAACAGTCCTAGCTAACTGCAAACAAGGAGCTCTGTTTAGCTACACTCCAGGCAAAGATGGTAACACGATGAATATCACTTCCCAGATGGACAAGGGATGACGACGGCTGAGTTGGGAGTAGGAAGCACGTCATTTAATCCTGAAAGTGCTCAGCAACAGCAGTGTATATTACAATTTGGAGGGACTAAAAATTAACTCACATGATGGGATAATGAACTGAGGTTCTGTATTGCCTGCATAGCCAAGCTTCGTATACCTAGGG
>NW_026623284.1:673882-681160 GCF_030028575.1 Malurus melanocephalus
CTCGTAAGTGGTAAATATTTTAGGTGTTAATTTATTTTTCAGACAACTTCAGCTTACAAATTTTGCTAGTGCTATTCTGAACCAGCAAATCTGAAAACTCAACTCTTTCTTCTTCCACCTTGTTGACCAGCTATGACAAAGGACAGGCAGGTCACATTCAACCCTTTTGTAATAAGAGGGCTGTGCAGATTTTACCCTTCACTTACCATGACCAAAGATGGCCTCAGACTTTACATATTCAATATTCTCAAATACACAAAAAAAAAAATACTATGTGACAAGTACAAACCACAGCTGAGAACTATTATTACAATCCAAATACAATTCCCTTTCATACCTTGCACAAACTGCTCACTTTGTCACAGGTGTAGTGTCTGTGTGTGATAAAAGACAAATACTACACCAAAGCAAGCCTGCAGTGATGAAATGCATTAGGAATGGGCAGCAGATGGTATGAAGCATTGATCATCTCTTTCAATATACATATAATAYCGATTTTAACAAGCAAAGGATCAAGAAGAAAAAAGAAGGGGGAAGAAAAAAAGGAAAGGAATTTTTCTCATAAAACCTAAAAATCTCTACAAGGTGTTACTGGCTGCAAGCTACTCCAGGTCTTTAACARCTAGAAATAATTAACATCCCAGACTATGAAAAACAGCTCTATTTCCTAGGGGAAAAAAAACCACCCAAACCTACAACAACAAAACCCACAGCAGAAACAGTGTAAAAAAAAATACCCAACACAACTACCTTAATAGAATGGTTGCATGATGACTGATGCCATCTTGAATATTGCCATTAGATTGAAACAGAAGCATGGTAGCAACATGATTTGAGGGAATTAGCACTGTTCACATCATTTTTACCACAAAAAACTAAAGCCATGGCATTCTTAAATGGGGCCAATGCCAGACCTAAAGTGAATTTAAGATCTTTTGTCTGCATGCTACTCTCAATATTCACAAAGAATATTATGCCATGGCCAAAGCAGGGGGTTTTCTTCTTCATTAGCTGCTTGAAAAGGAGGTTCCTCTTTACAGAGTATTTGGCATAAAAACACCCATTAAGAATCACAATTTACTTAGATAAGGAAAGAAATCTAAATTGAATTAGCACTGACCTTGGAATTTAAATATTGTATTTTCAACATCTCTTCAAAGCTAGATCTTCAACAGACTTCAAATAACAGTTAAAAAGCCATTCCCCTCAAGGCTAAAAAGACAAGGACTGTGTTTTGGGGGCAAGGGTTTGTTGGGTTTTTAATCATCATTATAGACATATGCTTTCAGTGTAATCCAAAGTGTTTATGCACACTTKCTGTGGCTCTCAGAAAAACATAATCAGGACATTAAATTAGACTGATTGTAAAGAAGGCCATTATTAGTAAGAATTCTCTTTATGATTATTATTACATAGAATCTTCACATTTTAAAACTCAGTCTATCCATGGAATATTGATAAAACATAAAGAAAACAACAGCAGTTCCACAGGGATTTAAGACCAGTACAGGACACTTCCTCTTATTTCTCTCTCTGAAATGGATCTTGGCTAAAGAACATAATGAAAACCAAGGAAATATTTTTTTTGGTTTGAAATACTTAGTTTCAAGACTTCGAAATGACAGTTAGGCAGAAACTGCATGAAAAGAGCACTTCAAGCTTCAGTGACAAAATCCAAAGACAATATATAAATCCATATGCATGTAAATGTATATATATACACTTTTTATACTATTTTATATATCTGTGTGCATGGGTAAATTAAAAGGTTCATGCAGTCTAGCCAGAACTCATTTCTTAAACTAAAGTCTGGCCAAGAGGTGAGTTCAGTTTGCCATCTTTTCCCACTCAACACACATGCTAAACTCACACCTACTCACAGTATTAAAAAAAGAAAACACTCTCTAAAAGTCAATTTGGRCTACCAGTCTGCAAGAGCTTTACCTTCCCTCTCAAGAATGGATCAGATCTCCCTACCAGAGTAACCTGTAAAGTTACCAAACCCCTMCAGCTCATACTTTACAGATTCATTCTTAACCTGGCTTAACTCCCCTAAAGAAAAAAACGACAGGATAAGTTTATTTCTCAGTATAATGAGAAGAATTCTCTTCAAAGAACTCATCTCACAGAAGGTAACATATGGAAAGATTTCTTTTGCATGCCATTAATCCRTGAAAGATTAATACTAAAACTATGAGAATAACTAAATTCTCAGTTCAGTGGTGAAGCAAAGAAGCAGRAAAACAAAATATGTTAAAAGAAAAATCTATTTAGGATCAAACGAGACAGACTGGAACAAGCAGCCACATTTCATGTGTTTTGACAAAACCAAATGGAAAGGAAACTGAAATTTCTCCCAGAACCACTGAGGAAGAGAAGGAAAATAGATGTTGCAATTGTGCTGCTCTTTCCTATCCAAGAGYCAGTCCAGTCAGGAAATGGCAAGCTTGGTCCGAGATTTCTGTTCTGCCCAGCAGGACCCAAACACATTCCACCTCCCAAGGGGACATTAAAGTATTTGGGTAACTCACTTCCAGGACCTCCTGTAGAAATCASCCCCTTTCCTACAAGATACTTAAATATTCACTGACCTGAAAGGCTCTGGACTTAAACAGTTACAGAGCTTACCTGTCTTCAGTCCCTTCTCCAATGAATATTTAAATATCTAAAACATRGTTTTCTTTCTCCTGGGTTACAGCCTAGCAGACTAATGGTAATGTAACATCTTGTGATCTGTAAATTACAGAGACAGCTGTAGAGAAATGTGTAGATAATCAGTATTCCAACTTAATTTCATTAAAAGCAGCAATTTGTTGCCAGTGAGATAGGAACCTACTGGAAACTGGCCAAAATATAGGATACTGCACTAAAAGTCAGCAGTAAACTGATCCAACAGACTATTTCATGCAAGGAGATTTGAAGGACTACTCCTTTTTTTAAAATCTGTGGAAATTACAAATATTGTTGAAACAAGCAATTTCCAAATGCAGTATGGTCTCTTCCACACTGTTTTGCCCAGGTGTTGAGTTTGTACACAAGCCGATTTCACCAGCTTCTCCATGAGGATTGGTCATCCTAACCCTATTCTCTTCTGAGGTCCCACCAAGATGGAAAGATGGAAAAATTTACATCAAGAAATGACTGTAAAGATACACAAATGGACTGAACCTGGAAGCGGATGCTGTATCTCAATCACTTTAGAGAGCAGAGATATGTCTGGGAAAATTCTTCCCAAAGCATGAGAACAAATTACAAACTCAGGYAATTGTTTTATCCATCTGAAAACACAAGACATCCAATTTTTCTCTGCATAAGCATGCAAAAGACCAAAGCCCAGATGCAAATATTTTAGTATTTCATCACTCTCCATTGCTTTTTGGTCCAGATCTTTAAAACAATGTGTAACACTCACACAAAAAAAAAAAAACCTCTGTGAGAAGACAGGTATGATGTGATTAAAAATAGCAAAATGCTGTAACAAAGTCCTGTAAACAAACAAACAGCCTCTGTAAATAGAACACTTTCTCTGACAGCTAAGAGGCTGAATAACCAGACTATTGCTGCCAGAACACCTGTGATGCCAGGCTGCCACAGCAGACTCTATTATCATCACTACAATTATGTCTGAGGAACTTGCAATACAAGTTCTCCATGAAGATTTGGAAAAGCACTCTTGAAATGAAGGGATGGSAATGAAGAAGGGATGAAGGAGCAAAAATCAAATAGAAAAAAAATCTATTGTGCCTGCACAATTTGCCCAAGAGCACCAGCAGCCACTGTAAGAATAAAGAGTACATTAGAGCCCCTGGTTTTTTTTTGAGTAAGTCTAGCACTTCACAGGACTGAAACCTGTGATTATAAACAACAGTTAATTAACTCAGGCTCCTTAGACCCAGAACAGCAACAACAGTAATGCCTGTTCACATGTCTCACATGTGAAGAGCAGAGGTAATACTTGGCTAAAGCAACTCATCAGGTATCAGAAATATAGTAAGAGGGGGGAAATGCAGCATGTTCTAAAGCTCCATCTATCTTTAACAGCAACATCGAAAAACACCTTAAGCTTCAAGTTTAAAGACATAGTTCACCTCCCTTCTCTCAGAAATCAAGTATTTACCTCTAAACTAATCCGTAAGACTTTGCCGAAGTACTTTTCCTTTACTGAAAAGAAATGGATCCAATAAAATACGCCTAAACCAGAAGCATCTTCAAATACACTGAAGAGAGGTATTTTAAGATATCTTTGTTTTGCTCACCCACCTACTACTGTTCTGATGTCCCACAGCTAAATGCCAATTAATAAAASTAGTTATGAAGTTTAAACCTACTTAAAACAGCAACACAAAAAGGCCTGGTAGACCTAAGAAACTAAAAATAGCATGCCCTTCTCCGCAAGCAGAGTGACAGCAACGTGTAAACCGATCACGAGGAGAACCTCATGCAGAGAAAATCAAGATGTAGTGCATCAAAATTGCACTACGTCAAGTAATTTGCAAATACTAATGGAAAAGATTATAGCACATTATTAACTCTTTCTGCAAGATTTGTGAATAAAGGGYAAACAGTTTATGGCAGAGGAAATTCACGTCATCTATGCAGCAGACTAAAGGAACGTTATCGTGTCCTGCTATGACAATAGAGTTCTCACTGAAGGTCTGTATTTGTTTTCTATATACCTGTTCTTACTTTTTTTGAGGAATTTTGGCCTTTCACAGGACTGAGGCCTGTGGCTGCAAGTCACAGTAAATTAAGTCAGCCTCCTTATGCACAAAACAACAGTAAAAATAGYCTTCTAACAAACTTCTCAAACCCCCTCACATGAAAAGGAGATGGATCAGTGGCTGGACAAAACATCTCATTCAGTGCCAGAGATGTATGTAGAGAAGAGTATTTTACATACACAGTGTACCACAGTTCATGCTCGCAAATACCTTTTCCTTTCTGCTCTGTTCTTCCAAATGTTTCAACTGAAAGCCCTTCCATGAATAATTTGAATGAATTGTTTGAAGCTTGCAACCAAAGTAGATTCGTTCTAACAATAAGAAGGTTTGCAGCCCACACAGAGGAAAATTCCAGAGACTGCGTATCAATGAGTCAAGCTACTTCTTCTGGCTGCTTTTGTTCAGATTCATTTCATCCTGAATTCTGCAAGATAACTTACTTCACATTCAGTAGTCTCTTTGCTGAAAAGTCTTCCATGTCTGAGTGCCCTATAGAAAAGTCAAGCACAAGTCCCACCAGCAGAGACATCATGTTGTCTCCTATGAATTAGGATCACTTAGAGGCACTGAAAAACAAACATGCATCATTTGGGGACTATCCAAACCCTTCCTGACACAAAAYAATATACATGCCCCCACTCACAAGYTCCATGAGCTTTACCTGTTCAAGTACTAAACAGATTTTAGAAATTCTACTGCTATTATGAGTTCTTTGAAAGCCACTTCCTATCCTTATTTGTTTTGTACAACTGTCAGACAGCAATATCTACTGCTAGTCTAACATCAAAATTACTCMACAAACTGACAGCCAATAGGGTGTCCTGCAAAAAGCAAACTTGCCATTAAATACATTTTCTGGATTTTATCATTTATGTTGTACCCTTTTAAAGGATCCACCTAGACCATCCATTTCTCTCCAAAACTGTCAAGCAATAATCCTGCTAACACCAACAGTTCTGTGAAGAACAGACATTTACAATATCTTCAGCAAATAAATAGAGGAAACCTCAGAAACTACCAAGAAGTATCAAAAGAACAAGAAGAATTATACATAAGGTAGAACCTGGTCTCTGTTCTACTTCCAAAGTTTCCAGCTGTGARCTACAGTACTCCCCACTGAGGAAACAGAGCTGGTCTCTGGTAGGCTACAGTATAAGCAGAAACAGGAAAATATTTCTAAAACTTTTGTGACAGTTTAATACAGACATAGTTCAAAACATGACACACTTTTTCAGAAGAAGGCAATGTGACACTACAACACTGGAAAGTGCTCCCTGTAGTTATCTAGGGATTGGGGTTTCTTAATTTGGTTGAATTAGTTTGGGGTTTGGTTTTTTAAAGATTGTTCAATTCAGGAAAATTTAAAGGTAACTTTTCAAGTATTAACGAAATTAAAATAGTGTTGCAAGTGCCCTGCAGAGGAAAAGTTAAATTAATGCAATCAGTGACACAGAGCCTGGGAAGAAAAGCTACTGCACGAGTAGTTACTCATGGACCAATGCTTCACTTCCTCTCCTTCTCAGAACTGTCTGTAACTGTTGGGCCAAAGGAAAAGTATTAATTAGCAGATTCAGTATTACCTTCATTACAGCTCTCTMTGACACCTCCCACCCTAAGGCACAGCAGGACTAGATGCTGAATGGGTCTTCTCTAGCACAGCGAGGTAGGACAGACCCGCTCCTGAAACGACTCCTGACCCTCTGCAATTCAGATTCACTCTTGCCCTCAAAGACTTGAATTACAAAACTTAGTCTRCAGTCTGGTGAAGAGTGGAATAAATCTCACACCGATGTGAGAAAGGTGAAGGGATGACCCAATGACCAAACGCATCACTGGAATAAGGCAGCCTGCTCACACCTCACTCAGATGAARACGCTAAAATTGGGRACGGCTSGTTTCAAACGGGGAGAGGAGGCAGGAAGGCGCACGGAGAGCGGCCCGGAGGCAGGGGAGCTGTGCTCGCTGGGCTCGGTGTCCGCGCACCGCCCCGCACCGCCAGCMCTGCACCGGGCTCGGCATCCCGTGAGCCCTCCCAGGTATTGTCCCCGCACCGCTCTCGCTGCGGGCTCCCCGCCTGAAACCAGCCGTCCCCAATTTTAGCACTTGCATCATGCAATACTTCAAAGCCAAAGGACACAAATAAAAACGGGTCCCGAATGGCGAAAAGAGCACACAGAAGCACACACGRCGGGGACACGGCAGGGCTGCCCCGCTCCGCGTTCCAGCGGGATGGAACGGCAGCAGGAGAAGGAGGGCGATGGGCACCAACCCGCTGAAGGCCGGAGGGGAGGGAAACCCCCGGCATGCCGAGAGGGCAGCGGGACACACGGCAGGAGCGCGGCCCCATGCGAGGAGCACTGGCCGGCTGCGGGAGGCGGCGGAGGGGCGCGGTGCGGAGACACCCCCCGTCCCCAGCACGGGGCCCGGCAGCCGGTCCCCCCCGTCCGCACTCACCCGGTGCCGCCGTCGATCACGCAGGGCGGCAGGCAGCTCGCCATGCTGCGGGGCCGGCAGTGCGGGCCCTACGCCACCATCCGGGCGGCCGCCGGCTCCCCCG
>NW_026623284.1:681564-766582 GCF_030028575.1 Malurus melanocephalus
CCATTCCCCAAAATGGACATCTCTATRTCATGAGCCCGGTGCTCAGCACAAATCCAATCAGCCACTAGACACTGTGAAGAAAATAACCCCTGCCAAAGCCAACGCGTTCCTCTCCTTATTCCACACCACTGACATCATGCAGAGGCCAACATTCGTCCTCCTGCTTCTGAGAACACCCACATCAGCCAGGGCTGGCCTCTGTTACTTGGCCTCACATAGTGGATTTCATCAGCTTAAAAGCTTCTTAGGTTGGCTGTTAGAAAATTTAGGTTGGGTATTAGGCAAGGGTTCCTCATGGAGATAGTGGCTGGGCACTGGAACAGGCTCCCCAGGGCAGTGGTCACAGCACCAGTCTGACAGCTCAAGGAGGYTTTGGACAATCCTCCCATGCACATGGAGGGAATTTGGGGGATGGTGCTGTGCAAGGCCAGGAGTTGGACTCGATCCTTGTGGGTCCCTTCCAACACAAGATATTCCGTGATCCTTTCAAGTCAATATGATGGCAAAGGCTGCACGTGCTGCAGAGGAAAGAAAAGGTTCACCACACTCCAGCAARTGCTGCAGCWGCTGCTGCCCCTCAGAGCACGACCTGCCTCAGTTCACGTCTCAGTGAAGGTGGGGTTTGCCCCAGGAAAAAACACCAACGTGGAACCAATCACTTGTAAAAACACAAAACACTGTTTCCTTGGGTGCAGATGGCTGCGCTACAGCCCACAGATCCTCCAGGTCAGCCCAGAATACCAAGTACTAGTACACTTGAGTACTTCCAACAAAAAAAATAGGCCACAACAAACATCACCTGCAAAGTTGTTGACATCTAATTTGCATTACAGGATAATGAAGTGTGACTCAGCCCTGGTCACACTGCGAGTGTGTGGTGATGCCAGAAATAGCCCCTCCAGATGCCTTGGCCCGAGCATGAACTACAGAGCAAGCATTTTTCCMATGAGGGGGCAGTTTCCTATCCCCAGCTCCGTGGTACTTCACCAGCAGCTCATGCTGACTGAAGGCCTGTGGAAGAAAATTAATGAGCTGCATGCTCTGGTCCTCATACCCAGCATTAGTGTGATGGCTATAGACTGTGCATATGTCCTAGGGGGGTTGTTCTGCCGTTTGCCACAAACTGAGCACACTYGCTCAACATATTTGTTCGCTCTGTTCCCCTTGGAGATTTTGGAAGATACAGAGCATGATGGAAGGCAGCCCAATTTGCTTGTTGGATGGGCTCCCTTATCGGTGGGTTGAAACAGTGAATGTTCAGACTCTAATAAGTACCTCCAGAGCTGGGGATTGGAGCGCTGTGGAAATTGTCTGCCCCCCCTTGTCTGGCCGGTGATATCAAACAGCACATGGAAGGCGCTGCTTTAGCATCCAACAGATAAAAGAAAGAATATGCTTTGACTTTCCTGGCCAAAATTTCCCCTCTCCCATGCTGTTGCACAATATGCTGCACTGGGCTCAGAGAATATCTGTTCATATGGTATATGGGCACATCACCATAAACTTTCTTATAATTCTCAACTTTCATTTCATTTTCAAGAAGTTTCTAGCTGTTACAGCTGAGGACCAAGAACATCTCATCTGGAAACGGGTATTGCAATAGTTCACATGCAGCTGACAGGCTCTCTRTAGACATTCWATTTGCAAACAGCTGCAGAGGTTTRAAACATTTGTAYCCTGCCCTYCTCTTTCCAAGCTGTTTATAGAGTCCCTTGGGCATTGATTACTACCCGGGTAGCTCTCCCAGCTGTTTGAGTGCTCCCTAACCCATTTCAAGCAGAATCAGCTGAGTTCAAACAATTTAAATAGGAKCCATATACTGTGTTGATTGTGCCTGAAGTGGGTTAGGGAGCACTCAAACAAGTTGCTTTGTTAGCAGAAGTGAGGGGAGGGGTAAGACACAGTGACATCTTAAGCTGTTCTAGAAGACATCTGTCTGCAGCCTGAATAGCACAGAGACAAGCCAAGTACCTGGAACAGAAATTGTGCCATGAAACTATGATGACATACATCAGCTGATGGTCTTAGAGCAATGAGAAATGTGAAAACATTCATTCATCCTGGTGCTGTATTAGAAACCCRCTATCTAATGATTATTTAAATAGCAATAGTGAAAACTAGTTTCTCAGGTAGAAAAGGAAGGAGGGGCCACCTGATCCAGGACAGAATTAATGACAGATTCTTCCAGAACCATCATTATGTGGCATCTGGAGGATACCCTGGCCTCTTCCTCAGAACACAGCCTTTGTAATTGTCATTTCATGCTTKAAGCCCACAGGCATCATTATCTCCTTCTTCTCTCAACACCATATAGACACCCCAGTTGCTGAGTTTAAGCTGCTCTGGAAGGAAAGTGGACACCCAAGGAGGTCTCAGTTTGACTGTTAGTACAGCCTGCCATGAGTTACATAACTTAAGCTTTTTTGTTTTATGTTGGTTTGTCTACACCCCTTTTCACCACAGCATCCAAATGCCTTCCAGGAATGTGTTAAGTGATGTGGCTAAATATCTGCCACTCTTTCATTTCAGGCTCAAAGGGAGAACTGTGTAGGCAGGAGAGGCTTGGGGGTTTACTTTTTATTTGAGGGRTTTTATCTTAAAATGTTGATGTTACTGTATGTTTACAACAAAGAAAGTAATCTAAGGGAGTAGAAGGTGGTGTAGCTTTGTTAGCGCTTTACTCCTATGAGAATTTATGCAGCACTAACAGAGCAGCTCCAAAGAAACTCAGGTAACTTTGAAAATGCACATCTGCACTTAGCTGAGAAGCCAGCATGCGAGAAGAGGGGGCTTGTGATGCTTTGTGCCAAAACAAACAGCACGTTGTGTTCTAGATCGTGCATCTCCAAAGGTAACAGTGCCATACCCTGCTGTATCATGTTGCTATTCAGAGAAGGGGTAATGGAAACCCAGCTTTGGTTACATCCATAATCTGCCAGGAGACCAGGGCTCTTAAACAAAACACATCCACAAACTTAGKGACAGCTCAGAGTCCAGGGCCATCACCAAATAAATCAGTAGGTTAACCAATACGGTTTGCATACCCTCAAAGAAATGAGACTACAAAAACGGTTTTCTTTGTTTACATAACCTCTCCCCTGCTTGAGATCAGCTTCAGTCAGCTTTTCCTTCTTGCTAAGGTGATCTGTAAAAGCACTCTGCTATCTCAGTGGTACTGATAACATCTAGGATCTGCTGAAGGACTGTGCTGCTGGCACTGTGGGTCTTCACGTTGCCCARACAACTTACCTGCAGGCCACATGTTCATGGTAAATTCTAGTTAAAAGGATTAGTTGCCAGGGTGTCTATCTTCTTATTTAGTGGGTACTTTTAGTGGCCCTGAGAACAGGGCCTTAAGTTCTTCTGCACCTCTCCCTCCTCCTCACAGAGAGATCAGAAATATCTTGAATCATGTAACTTGATGATGAGAAAGCACTATCACATGTCCCCTTAAGTTCCTGTGCTGTCCAGCTATCATGCTTCATCCAAAATAATTTCAGCTATGTTTTGTTTTGTTTTGTTTTGTTTTTTCAATTACATTCAAATCTAAAATGTTGGTCTTTAGATGCGTGGCTGGTCAGCCCTCTTTGTTTAAATTTTGATTTTTGGTGTGGAGAACTGCTATCATATCCTGTTCAGTGAATTACTTTTGAGTAAGATAAACTATCCTCTCTGATTTTGTTCTTCTAASCAGCCAAAACCAGTACTGACATCTCAGTCACAAATACATGATTGAATTCCCACCTTGTTTTCTAACCATCAGAAGTGATGACAACATTAAAAAACCTCATTTCAGAAACTCAGAAAGTAGCAGCACAAAAGACAGGTCTTTAATCCCTTGATCATCATAAACTTGAGGCTGGTTTAAGGGCAGCTGTTACGCAGCTGTCATCATACAATCACTTAGGAAAGGTCACCAAGTAATGATGTTCACACACCAGCAATYGCAGGGTGTTACTCAATCACTAGAAAGTAAATGGATGGAGAAGCTAAACATTCCCCTTGGCTCCAAAGCTCCCCAAAAAAAACAGTGTTAACTATTCATACAAAGATATATCTGTAGAGCACTCAGCTTATTGCATATTTATACAGGTCTACACAGACCTGTGCAGAATGTTTCTAGGACCATTCTTCAGCAGGGTGCTTCAGTCTACCTGCAGTTTAAAGCACGGGTACTCCCACTGAAAACAACAGAACCATCCATGTCCCTGAAGTTATATGTCCTTTAAATAAGACTGCAAATTGAGGCCTTTAGCTCCTGCCAAAGAGACCTTAATATACTGTGGCAAAAAACTACAAGCTGCTTATGCAAACGGTCTAAAAAAGTACTTGCTGTCTTTAAATTATATCAGGGTCTTATGATACAAGACAAGTTAAAGAGGGTTTGGTTGACAGGGGACAGAGATGTATTTTGCAAAAGAAATGTCTTATTTCTGAGTGTCTTTTCTAGTTGTGTATCCCACTGCTGTAGGTTCCCTTATGTGCTTCACAGATACRTGGGGCAATGTTGCCATTTCTGGCATCAGTCTGTTCAAAAAAAGTTTTTGTCTCCCAGGTAAAAATCTCGCAGTGCTTCTCAGTTTCTAAAACATCTCCTGTGCCTGGTTTTTCTGTGCTAGACTTGAACAAAATCAGAATCCAATACTCCTGTTGATATTGTATTACCAGCCATGATATAATCAACTACTTCCTACCTTCCTCTTTCTATAAGCCACTCAAGATTTACTATTGGTGTGTATTTTCTTAAATTTTGCACAGTGACTTCCTACCTCTCTTTCCTGAATGGCCACTGTTAATTTAGATCTACTCAGAAACGTTTTGGATTCTATCTAATCTATTTTCTATTTATACCACATTCATCACCATGGTAGCTGAATGCCTTAGAAAGTGCCTTTGAGGTAGAGGCTTTGCAAAGCTTATTTTAAACCTCTCTGATTCTTTGCCTTTAAAATTGAATTCTCACAACTCCGTCTTACCCCAGCTGAGAAATTGCCCTTTTGCACTTTGCAAGGAACCGTCTGTAATTTGAAGCCAGTCCAGCATGACTTGGGACCCACTGTTAGCTGAGAATATCAGCTGCAGCAATTCTGACACCTATGTAAATAATACACWTATATTTTAATAGTTCTCATATTCAAAGAGAAATATTATGATATACCAMGTTCATAATTAATTAAAGCAGCAGTTCCTCAAACGTAAGCAAAACCAGACTTGCAGTAAACTCATGATCAATTTCACCTATGTTAACATGACCATCTACCTCAAAATCTGATTATTAACGATGCACTCAAAATCTGCATATAGATATGTATAGGTACATATATAATACATAATGGTGTCACATGGTTTTAAAACAGAACACCTGATTTTGTTCCATATGGTCAGTTCTGTGTACTTTGTGATRCTGCACCATGAAATCTGAAAAAAATTGCACCACTAATTTTAAAAATAATACACTAGAAGCCATGTTTTTACATCAGGGTATTTTACACCTGCACTTCTGAAGAATTCTGGCAAACAACAGAAGGTCTAGCCAGTACCTAGGGAAGGTCTGAACTACTCCATTCATCCTATCTGGCTTAACAATACCAGCARTACACTAATGAATTGTAAATTTAAGGAAGAAAAAAGTGAACATGGGAATAGCACAGAGTCARCTGTACTTTTCAAGTTTTTATGTTAATTGTAGCGTTCACTTTCAAATTCCTCCTTTGTGTTTCAAGTTTGGTATTCTTAGGAAAGAAGTTTGTATAACCCAATAGTTTCTTACCTCCCTCCAACAAACCCACTGGGCAATTTCGATTTAAGGGTAGAGGACTGAAAGATTTCCAGGAGTTGGGTAAAGAAAATCACTGAGAATCTTACAGGGAAAGGCCAATATCACCCTCACAGAAGGACTGTGGTATCTGCACAATTCTATTATTAGACATCAACAAATTAACAAATTAACATGGCAGAGGCAACTTCCCAGGTGCTACTATCTAAAGGACTATTTCCTTATTTTTCCTGAAATAGCTACAGAAACCCAGCAGAAAAGCACAGAACGCAGCAACACAGCAATGAATCYGTCTCTGTTGGAGCATGTATGGCCACCCAAATGAAAACACCAAGACAGAGAAAGATTAAAGTTCCTGCAGGGGTACTCCAGGATGCAGACAATAACCCAGCTCCAYATGATATAGAGCCACCCCTGCTCTGAGAAGTGCATCACCTAAATATGTGTGCTGAACCTCCTGCCCAATGGTTCCATCCTTAAATRAAATTGCCTGCAAACTGAACTAAGCTTCTATTACTCTAGATTGACAGCTGCACMTCTTGTCTCCTGTGCACTGAATGGAATATTTTCTCCCTTTATTGGCTGAGTCATTAAAATACCATTTGGATAACTTTTATGCAATGTATTTTTTATCCGTATCAAACCTGCTCGAGTTTCGTGGTTTGCTAARTTTCCCATGATGTGCTGTTCATCATTTCCCATGATGTGTTTGTCACAACGATGCCATATGAAACCTCCTCTGAGGCCCAGAAGACCTGATGGTAATAGAGAAGTGATTTCTTCACAGAGACCATGAAGCAAACRAGAGATCACAATAATCTGATGAGGCGATCTCGACATCCTCCAGCCCAGCCTACCTCCGCAGACATGTCAGTAGACTCGTTTGGACAAGCAGTTTGTTGTTTGTTTTCTTTTAAAAGACATCAAATGAGTCAACACATCAACAAAGCAGCAACATATTTTTCCAGTTACTAAATGCATTTGTTAATCAGCCAAACCAGAGATACAGTGAAGCCTCTTAGTGATGAAGTCTTTGGTTCTCCAAGTCACCGCAGCACTGTCACRCATAATACAAACACCATTTTGATCTAATCGAGCTTTAAGAAAACATTTATTGTAGCTGAATACAGCTGTCCAAAAATCACAGACATCCCAACTGCTTGGGACAGGATCAACCCCAGAGGCACAAAGTGGGGTCTGACCAAGCCTTGCTGCAGTAAGGCACTAGCTAGTCTGAAGCACCATTAAAAGCAGCATGCCATTCCTCATCTCCAAAACCCYCTGCTATTTAGACCAAATATCTCTCTGAGTTCATGTTTAACTTTCCTAAGCAGCAGAACTATTTTTAAAAAAAGCTTTTGAGGAAAAACTTGTGAATTTTTCAGGTTGCAACAAGTCACACACCAGAAGGGCTCTGAGGCTGGTACTGGCACACAGTACTTGGAGGTGGAAACCCAACCTTCCACGGAGGCCAGGGGCTAATTTTCTTCAGTAACATGAAAATCCTGGGGTACTCTTTCTGCCAACTTTCTGCCTCTTTCTGCAGGCTGCTTTGTTCTTCAAGGCCATCCCACAAAAAATATTCACAAAAACTGGAGCTGGACCTTACCTCTAACTCAGGCAAATACAGCTTTATTGGGTATTTGCATATTAAAAATCCCCAAAAGCTCTAGTTGGACTTAACTCACTGCAAGTATTCATCTATTTAGCAGTAAAAATGCTGAGGATGGGGTGTTGTTTTGCCTCTGAGTTCACAGGTCCAACATCCAACAGCTGTCACCCACTTCACAATGCTCAGACCTGTGGTAGTTGTCCACTGATTTACAGCTTTATTTCCTTTTCTACCTCAAGCTCCACAAAGCCAGCCTCAGCTTTTAAAGTTATATAAGCTCAGTCACTTTCAAAACTTATTATTTYTCTACATAATATATCAAGGGAAATCCATCTTCCCCAAGTGGTATTTTCATCTTCTGCTATATGGACAAAGATAATTTTCTCAAATATGTTTTGCCACTTCTTCACTCTCAGCTCCTGTGCCTCCACTCATACTTTGTCATCCAGCTTCACTTGTTTTGGGGCACTGAAATATTTATCAACTGGCAGATGAACTAAGCTTTTCTGACAAAGTATAGAATTTTGCTAATGAATAACAAAATGTTTTGATACTACTGCCATACAGAGGCAATCCCCATGTTCCGAGTCCCCCATATCGTGGCATCAGCGTTTGCAAAAACAAAGACTTTCAAGTCTGTGGACACCTGGTTTCACACAACACCTTCACRTACACAGTAGTGCAACAGGTCTGTTCTGCAACTGGAAATAAAAATACAATTGCAGCACCTGTAAACATATGCAAACCATTTGTAATCTTTGTATCTCAGCTACAGGCAGCAGGACGGCGCAGCCGCATGGAGTGGGCTGGGGGTGATTAACCAAGTGGGTGGCGCTTCTATTGATCTCTTCACCCTGCTTGTTGCCCAAGCAAAGTGGATCAAAGTTAAAKTAAATGTACTTACCCACACTACAAGCAGACCCCCAGCTGAGGCAGACATGCATGTGCTGTAAATCCTTGCATATCAGATTTCCTCTTGCCTATACTCCCACTCTGAGAAAGGCTTGTAGCAGCTCTTTAGAGCAGCTAAGGAAGAATTACTTCTCTGGGACTTTGTGTGGGTGCCATGCCTTTCCTCAGCTGGTTTTGTTTTGTTGTTTGTGGGGGTTTTTTTTTGCATAAAGTCAGGTCTCATTAGAGCAGCTCAGGCTATCACACCACAAGGTTCAAAGTAAGAAAGATGATCAGTAGATGCAAGCAGTGAGGTGAAGATTCAGTACTAGTAATCTCAAAGTCTGACAGGAGTGAAGTGGGAATCACTGACAAAATAGGCAGATGCAATCAAGCAGCTGCACCCTTTAAAATAGAGCAAGTTTTTATCTTATCTATTTATTGCAGATGCACTACTACTTTTCCACTTAGCCAGGCATTCTGACTCCCTCAGGAAAGGTATGGAATTGGCCTGGAAAATATAGGAAAGAAAAATGTTAATACTGTTTGAAAAATGTATCTGCTTCACAGCTTTGTAGATGAAATATGAGATTCTAATGTAATTCATGAGCTGAGAGTTCCACAGAATGAGGTAATAAACATTACCCAGCAGTCACAGTCTGCCAGGCACACTGCAGGGACAGAGTCACCGCACCATCACTTTGTAAACCCTTACTTACTTTCTAATGACAGTGTCATGGGTCATCTCTGTGCAMCACATCCCTGACATCAGCATTCCTGCTGGAATGTGGAAAAAGTGAAATATAAGAGGCTTGTTCCACATTGACTTTTGTCATACAATTCTGTTTTAAAAAACAAAAAAAACCCCTGTTGATTTAAAAGCCAGAAGGCCAGATCCTCCCTACTTACATTGCCAGCAAATCAACCAGTTTGGGGAACTCAAAAGAGTGATTCTGCCACTTAATCCAGTACCAAGGGACTCCCAGAGGAACTTAATRTATGCATACATATATGTATGTATTTATGTATATATGTATGTATGAATRTATGTGTATATCTCAATATCAACTTTTGTCATCACTTTGGAGTAAACCTTACCTGAGGTCTGAAAAAGAAGAAACATACTGAGTCCCTAAAGGCTGCCTCATAATTTTGCTTCCTGCAAAGCTCCCTGGAAAAAGTAGAATAAAACATGGTATTAGTATATCCAAGTGCGCCTTACACAGGACTTCACTGCGGAACATGGGTGGAGTTGATGGTGGTAGCCTTTTAATGATATCTCAGTCTCTGCAGCATGCTCCTAGGGTGTTAAAGACCCAGACTTTTCTGTCCCACAGCTCCCACTCCTCTAGCAAGATCATCCAGCCATCAGAATATCAAATGCTCAGTCCCACTCCCAGGTATCTCCTATGGCAGCTGGCTCACTGAGCTGCAAACAGGACAACATTCAATAGGCCAGTGAGAACGTAAAGAACAGTCTGACTCCTTAATTATGAACACCTTCAGAAGGCAGGAATCTGGCTCCCACTCAGTGACTGCTTGTATTTTTCCATTTAAGAGTCCACCTATAATTACCTGCCTTCCTAGAGCTCAGTATTCTTGATCTGCAAGGGACAGAGACTCCCCCAGGCAGTCATAAGTCCRTAAGTCAGGCACCTGATCTCAGACACATCTTCATCTCATCAGTTATCCCAGRAGCTTCTTCCTCAGCCGAAAGGCTTCATCATCACATAGGTTCATTACAAWCGAAAGGAGAGGTATTGCCTCCAGCCCACTGACATGGCCTCTGAGCTATCTGTCTTCACTTAGGATCACTGCCTGATGGCCAGGACTTAGTTTTGAAGCTTTATTTCAGTTTAACCTAATGCCTGAAGCTACTGGGTATATTCAAGTCCTTGGTCATGTTTTCAAAAGCACTTGTGCAACCTCAGATCTCCAGAGTCACTTTCAAACTGACTCATTGAAAACACTCCACAGCCTCCAGTTATCTCCAGAGGACAAGAGGTGAGTAAGATTGAAAAACAAAGGAGGCAAGAAGATATCTATAAATATGTATGTCTACATGATAATATTTAACATCGGAAAAAATATATAGAAAGATCTTTTGCAAATTAACATAAACCATAAAGTTTTGGAGTACAAATTAGATACTTCTTGATATAAACCAAGGATACATTTCACTTTCAGTAGAGGATTCTCTAATGGTTCAGTGGCTTCTTTTATCAGTGCTTTKAACTAAATGGTAGTTCCTCTGTTWGGAGGTAGTGAGGCTCAAACCATGAAGAGCTTCACTAGTTAAAAACTTTTATTTTAAACTGAACTATATGCCAAACTAGAATATAGATCTTGACTGTCACTTGATAGTTTCTTCTAAATTCCCCACTGATGCCCAGTTTGGCACCCAGCAYTTGTGAGCAGGCTATTTCCTCCCCATCCTCATCAAGCAAACTGCCACAGGGCTGTCTTGTCTCCTTGCAGGTGGCAGGAAGAAGTTTTCATAAAAAGGAAATCCTATCATAGCCTGATGAGCATTATTTTGAGCAGCTTTGTCTGCTAATGGAGTCCCTGCTCCTACATTGTTCCTCCTTGCACCTCCTAGGTTGCTGCAAATAAATTAGAGCAGGGAGCTTAGCTAGCTAACCCCCCACCTCTTCTTTTTCAGCCAGAGTTTTTTTAAGTCAGATTAGCTCTYCCTTTGCACTTCACCACATGCCCAAATGCTTGTGCCAGAGTAGCAGAAGGAGGAGTAAGGGAGTGGGAAGAAGTGGCTGGAAGTAGGAGGAGGTGAGGGAGCAGAAGGGACTTCTTCAGCTCTGAGGCCTGCAGCCTAAAAAAAATAACTTCTTCATTGGGATCAAGTGCTCCTGGGCTGCCCTGGTGAGGATGGATGTGCTCRTTCCCTGAAATGCTTCATTTGATAGGAAATACCTGATTTGCTGTAATGAAGGTCTGCCACTGAATGCATCCTTTTCCAGCAGGGACATTACCTGTAACAGAGGCATACAGGCAACCACTGCCAACATCTCCCTCAGTGTGTTGGCCTTTGGGCTTTTGTGTGTCTCCAGCCTTGTCTTAGGGCATTAAACAGATTCTCACCTAAAGCAACACTGTAAGCAGGCGTTCTGTAGSCTCAGATTTCACACAGCCCACAGCACAATCACAGAACCTGCAAGCAGCTCAGTTATATTTAGAATCCCACATTGTCTTTACTTTCATCCTTCAAAACRGAGGTGGGGARGGAAATAAAGAACAGAAGCAGATGAGGAATGCACAGCTGGAGAGCATCAGCAGGCATCCCAGCACCAGCTGGGCTTGGTTCACCTCCTGTCCAACTGAAAGGGGCTGGGCAAGCCTGAGAAAAAGAGAATGGACATTTATGTCTCCTGCCGTGGGCAACACCTGGGTGCCCTTGCAAAGACAGGGCTCTGGTAATCCTCCAAGCATCTTTTCTGTGCCAAATCACTGCTGCCACTGAGGAAAGAGCAGGCAGTGGGTCAAAGAGCTGCCAGTGAGGAGGAGAGCACGTGGCTGCTACCTGGACTGAAATATCCCAGGGGTAAAGCACAGCGAGACAGCACACCATAAGGACAAAAGGCACTGAAAATAAAAGGTGATGAAATGATAAAAGAAAGCTGTGGTTCATTTCACCTGGCCATACATGGTCATACGTAAGCAGAGATGCTTGTAATTAATGATTTTAGCAGGTTTTTTTGCTATTTCCCTTGGATGTGAAGTGAGATTTTTTTTTTTTTTCAAAACAGGATCCCAAGAAAAGAGGTCAATATTGAAGATGGAGATAAAGTTTGAATTCTACCTCCAAAAGATACTTCCACAATCACTCGAACTTACCAGGACTGTTTCCTGTTMATTCTCCAGGTCCCTCATTTATGTCTGCATTAAAACATGAGCAGAGTGGAAGCAAGCTGACCTATTTGTGTTCCCTTTCAATGCTCCTGAGGYAGCTTTATTTAACTTCTCAGAGGCACCTCATTTCTTGAAAGTGTGGAGAGCACTTGCTCATACTGCTATAATAATGTGTAGAATCAYCCAAATTATACCTTCATTTTTTCATCTCCATGCTACTTTTTAAGTAAATTTGTGGGACTGGGAATTACTTTAGTGAAGGCTCTGGCCTGTTGGAGCTTTTTTTGCTACTATCAAGAGGGAAAAGGGAATAGAGAGAAAGATTCTGGCTGTTTAATTTTATTTTTGAAGGAACTGTAAGATTCACTTTAGAAGGGCAGGCAAACACAACAGTCTGCTGAAGCCTCCAGATTATGGGGTGAGAAGAGCTTTTCTGTGCCCCTATAACTCTGTCACTCTCTAAATAATCCATGTTATCTTAAATTTCAGGAAAAAAAGATCAGCAGTATTAAGGACTGTTATGTTCAGTTAGAAGTTGTGGTGTTAATGTTATGTTCAATTAGAAGCTGTGGTGTTAATCTCAGAGTCCTAAGCACATCAGCCCCCATTTCCCCTCTCTTGCAAACCAGCCCTGTTTTTTCCTCATCCTTTGCTCTCAGCATCCTCAGTACCAGTCAGACCAGTGATTCCACTTTAGTGATGCACATATTTTGCAGATGTTTCCACGTCCCATTCTCCCCCTACAACTGCATCCTAAGAAGTAGATTATCGAGTTAACATCTACAGAGATCAGCCGGCTGCAACAGAAAGACTTGATGGAAACTACAATTGTCTTTTAGAAATCCAAGACCTTTGTTGATAAGATATCAGAAACTCTGCTCTTTTTGCATAGGATCCTTGCAGTAATTTTTTAATATTTCAGTTAACTTCTGAAATACTGTTGGACATGGAGAGGCTCTCAGGAATCCATGGTCATGGGCTGTGCACCTCCCACAAACTGGTACTGCTTCCCAGCTTTCCAAGTTGTCCTGGATCATCTCCTTTGTTATTGACCATCTGTTTAATCAATCCAAGCAAGTATTGCATGCAGGTCTTTGGGGGAAGCACTGTAACACACTTGTTGCTGCAGTTGCTATGTGTGAAATCACTCTTGTTGAAATTCTGCTGCCATCAGAGGAAACTGGTATCCAGAAACATGTTGTAGCCTACAGATCCATTGCAATCCCCTCATAAATAAAAGGGTAGAAACTGCCCATGTTGGGGTCAGGCACAAAAACCATTCTGGATCATCTACAGGTGTCCTGGCAACAAGGTATTTTCTTCTGGATGCTTAATTTCATGCTTCAGAAKTTCAGGCTTTGTTTTTGAGTCTGTAAATCTCACAAAAGATAAATTAATCTGACAYTTAACAGTGCTTTGAGGCCTCCCTGTATCTGTAGTCAGTTTAGGCCCACCTAAATACAGGCTGTCAGCATGTCCTGGCCTCTCTCACATCTGGTTTCACGATGCCMTCTCTGCATCAGGGAACTGAGCACCAAAACCAGGGGTACCTTCCTTCCTCTCACCTCCATCAGGTYCCAGCAGGGTCACCGGGTTCAGTGCACGAGCACCAGCACAGCCCAAAGGAGGCAGCAAGAACATGCAGCCCAGAGAGAGATCACATCTTTCAGGAGCAGCTTGGGTTTATGTTGCTTTAAAACAATCAGGCAATTGCAGCCTTAGCCTGCACATGGAAAATTTTAAACTGCTCAGGTGTGGTTTTGAKAAGTGCTTAATGTTTCAATACAACACTGGTCACTGCTGCACTGATTATGACAGATTATGGCAGGGAAAGAGGTGAACATATTTGCATGATCTACACAAGAGGAGGAATTATGTCAGAAAACCCCATTTGCAGGGAAAGGATGTAATCACATACTTTTCCCCCAGAGACTAGCATTACCAAATCTCAGTTGTAACTTTTTTTTTCAAATGTAAGAGGAACTCTTTTTTTTCAAATGTAAGAGGAACTCTTTTTGTAACCTGTCCCTCAGCAGGTTTGTTAAAAACAGGCATCATCAGAAGATTCAGGCCATCACTGCTTATGTGAGTACACAGAACATGCAATTCATGCAAACAAAAGTGGTTTATGTATTTTTATATATATTTACTTGGAATTATTTATTTAGAATAAATTTTCTRCAGATATATTTGGATGTTGCCCTACCAATTTGCTGCTTCAGTGAACATTCCTATCAGCAGCTTATTGTGAGAGTATGTGCAGAAAATCAAGCATTGAAATACGTATGAACACAAACAAAGTGAATACATTTAAAAAGTAGAGAAATGTTTCTTATCCCAAAGTGAATTTTTGCAGTTGTGTCAGGACACACTGAGTATAGGAAATCAAAACACAGGATGAAGTTCCCAGGTCCTGACAAGCCATCTAACCTAATAGAATGTTAGATGACTATTTAACAAACRGTAGGAAGAGGTTTCCCTTCCTAGGGGAGTTTCAGTATTTCAAAACCCAAAGAGCAAAGTCTTGTACTCTCCTTCACCAGTGAGCCAACAYGAACATTTTTAAATGTTTCATTTTAACTATGGCCTCCTTTCATTCAAGTATCTTAGTGTATTTAATGTTCGGATCAGAAAAAAATGTTTCATGGGACAGTTTTCATTCTCCAATTGTTTACCTGTGAAGGTTTTTACTTCTACCTGAAGTTTTTGAAGATGAGATACTTATCCAACTTGTTTTTATTCAGCCAAGAGAGTCTAGAACAATTTTTTTTTTGTTTTCTGCCAGACCATATTCTCTGATAGGAGAACYACAGATCGCTAAACTGTTGACTGATCCAGTTCTGTGTTGCTCCCATGACCATCSTCCATCATCATGAGAGGAACCACAAGCATGGCCAGGGTGCAGCACATTCTCTGCAACMTGTGCAACTGCGCAGCAGTTACTGCAAGTTACCTTACACAAGAGACTCTTCGAGGCTGATGAAACATCCCTCATGATGATGCAGCTTTCCACAGTACCAGGAGACAGAAAAGTCTGTGACAAAGCCATTGCAAAGCCATCTCTCATCCATATCCATGGTCACAGATGTCCCATTTGCACAGATTGGAACTTCCAAAAAACTTCTAAGCAAGGAAAACCCTATAGACCCAGGCAGGTCACAGGAAAACTCACCTGAGACTCCTCCAGCTGCTGTGTGGAAACAAGGATTGCAGAATCAGAGAAACAAGAATAAACTGCTGAAGGCTATATGAACCAACCTCCCACTCAAAGCCTGACTGTCACCAGCTATAAATCAAATCAGCCCTGGCTTYATCTGGAATTAAAATAGTCTTGAAAACCTGTAAAGACCAAAATTTTGCAACTCTTCCAAAAAATGTATTCCGGTGCTATACTSTCCTCCTGCTGAAGAAATACTGCTAATGTCACATTTGAATCTCTCAAGATCCATACTCTGGCCCTTGCCCTCAAATTTGCTCTGAGTTTTCATGTTTCACAATATTTTGTATTGCTGCTTGAKGTTATTCTGCTCCTGGTACCAGACTTCACACACCTTACTGAATGTCCTCAAGTCCAATCCACAGGTGTTTCAAGATCCCTCTACACTGAAGCTCTGTTGTTCAGGGTGGTAATCATTTCCCTTGGTTTAGATTCACACAAAAGTTTTTAGAATTTGCTTTTTCACTGATCACAATGAAAATATTGAATACTACCAATCCTGGGATACATAATTACTGAGTTTTGGGCTGTTGATAACTGGTCTTCAAACCTCATGGTCCAGGCAGTTTTCATCAGATCTAACAATCTGTTCATCCAAGCTGTATTTCTTCATCTTCCAGATAAAGATGCTATAGTGTCAGAAGCCTTACTGAAGAAAAAATAGATTATATCCATCCGCTCATCCTTTTAGCCAGTCATTTCACCATAAAAAGCAACCAGGCTGGTCAAGAACAATTTATCATTGGTAAATAAATYCATCCTTGCTCTTCTTTGTCATTACAATCTTGTCATTTTTAAGTGGATTCCCAGAGGATGAGCTCCATGAGGAGCRGACTTRAGCTTCAGGCCATCATCATACAWCACCTAAATTTATTCACAGATGCCCAGATATTGGGGTATGAYTCTGCTGCATGCACAGTAGTGGAGGTGTAGTGGGGTTAGCTCAGACCCTACAGTTTACTCACAGCAGCACAGACTTGGTCAGCTTTACTGAGCAAGCTTGTGTGGGGGGGTTGGAGCCATGTTGAAATCAGACTGCCACAAAAAACCCGTCTGCAGTGCCAAAGATGGGCGCTCACTGTGGGAAATGTACCCCAGGTCCTTCTGACAGATGGATCTCACAGGCTGTTCGGGCTCAGCTTTAGGACTCACTGGGGTGAGTCAAGCACCAGTTTCAAGACAACAGTCAAAAMGCAAGGCATTCCGTGAATGGGGTCTGGAGTGAGGTAAAAGTCTGGTTTAGCTTGAACAAGGTTTATAGCCTTCTATAAAAACATACCTTTTTCTATTACTGCTGGCACCAGATCTGACAGTGTTATCTCTCTACTTATATTTTATGCTTCCTAATTCTAACATGTGATGGCACTTCACTTCCCAATATCCATTGACATTCTTTTGATGTATCTTTTGGGCTAGTGCCTAAGAACATTTGCAAATAGTTTAGTGCTCAATTTAAGGCTGAATATATTCCCAGAATTCCTCGGCCAATCAATTATTTATTACTTACAAGTGTTAAGATCAAAAAGAAAAGAAATAGATGTATATTCCATGCTGACAGGAGGTCCATGGGGATTACAGAAAACAGAAACTTTAATGCTAAATTTGTGTAAAAAGGATAAAATGGGGATTCCCTAGTCAGTTAAAAATAAAAAAATTAAAAAAGGCCTGGATTATACAGTTATTTTTCTTGCACGCTTGAAATGTACCATTAGTTCTCTGTACCACATAGGCGAATTGTGGTTTGTTTTCACCAAGGAATACCAGTCAGCTTGAACTCAGTGCCAACTACCCTTCTAAAGGATGCACCTTTTAGCAGTGTGCCYAGGGGAGCATAAATAGCTAATTAATTAAGATACGATTCACTCCTATTGACAGGCCTAAGATTTGTGTGAATTCTTCAGCAGGGTCATAGTGCCTGCATGGATTCTTTGTAAAAGCTGGGGCTTGTAAGGGCATCCACACTCAAGCAAAGGATGACCCACAGGAGTGGAATTTAGAAAGATCATTCATGCTTTATTGAACAGCACTGTAGAAGGCAGAGAACATTTTCACAAGCATGTTTGACTGAGGCAAMATTTTCTTTATTCCCATCAGTGGGGTATGGGCAGAGAGGGAGGTTCACGAGGTCAAACACAAGACCTCTCCCTCCATTGGCTGCAGGTCAGAGCTCAGGTACTCAGAGAAACTTCGCCTGTAGTCACTGCTGGCTATGAAAGTGGATTTACAAATCACAGGTTCTGCTCTGTAAGCCTTTACTTACATATTGCTAACCCCAAACTGTGCCCACAGACACRCAAGAAAATACCCCTGGCCAGGTCACCAATCCAAACCCTGTCCAAGCACAGGGTGCCTGGCAACTTTGCAGTGAGCCAGTGCAGGCAGGAAAGAAGTAACAGGAAAAGGACAATGTGGTACAAACAAACAAGAAGTAATTCTAGCTCAGGAACACAAGCTTATGAAAGGCAAATAAGAAATCTGGATATAAATACAGGTGAATGGCTACACAGAGCAAGTTTATTTCTGATGAATAAGCTGTAATGTAAAGCAGAATATCCAGCAACTGGCTATAAAACTATTCCAGGCCAGGTTGGATGGTGCTCTGGTCAACCTGGTCTGGTGGAAGATCCCCTGCCCATGGCAAGGGGACTGGAACTAGATGAGTTTTAAGGTCCCAGCCCAAACCATGTTATGATTCTATGACCACAGATGCCAGAACTAATAAAGACYTGGGCTTGTTTTTTCAGGGCTAGTAGTCCAGCTACCAGTGGATTATATTCTCTTTGTGGGTTTGTTTTTGTTTTTGCAGCAGAATTTAGGAAATCTATGCAGCAAATCTATCAGCTTTTCTGATGTCAGTGAAATTACAACACCTTTGCAATTTAGGTTACTTATTTCTCAAATAAACTGATAAATTAAACTACCACAAAATCCAAGATGCATCTAAAGAAAGTGGCAGCTCTCCAGGTAAAAAGAATAAGCCATCTGCTCTAAAAAATATAAGGAAAAAATCTAATAAAACCCAGTGACAGATCACTTCACTCATTGAGAGAAACTTGGAACAGTGAGGCTGAAATCAGCTCCGTGAAACTGGAGGAGTCACACAGCAGAGAGGGTGATGGCGTTCTCTACACRAGACTCAACACATACTTCAAGTCTTAATTCTTACTACCACTACTACTGTTATTATTAATCCTTTTTTAAGTCTGCCTGCAACTTTGAGATGGTCTTTGGCTGGTAAAACTTTKGGGGTTTGAGCACTGCCACASAAAGGAGGAGATAAGACTCAACTAGAAGCCTTTCTATTTTGTTTCTGGGAGTGATTGTTCTGTGTAATTACTTTYGGGAGAGTTATTTTGTCACCTTTGGAATGAAGGTATTTAAGAGTCTGGACATTAATTAGGAAGACAACAAGTGACTACTGAAAGAGTTTAGTCCAACTATGATCAGAGACAAACTGTTTTCAAGCTAGAAGATCTGTTTGGAGCTGGTTTGYGCTGGAATGTCACCCACACAAATCTTGTGAGGGAACACTAATTGACAATATGCTGAAAATTATGAAGCTCATGTTGGAGCAAAATCTCTGTGGCTGAAAAAAACCTGCTCAAAGGAGGAAACATTTACATTCCAGTTTCTAAATTAGCTATTAATTAATATAAAATTTTGATTTGTTTTTTTTTTGCAAACATCTTCACACAATCTAACTTTCTTGTCAACATACTGGTTTTCTTCATGCTCTTCCCCTTTTGTTTAAGCTCTTACCTCAGGCCTCATTGTAGAATTGAGTGTTAGAGCTTTACACTAGCATCTAAAGTCTAATAATCTAATTCTTGAGACTATTGYAGACCAACTGGCAATTTAAATTTAGGCCTTTGCATCTTAAAAATAAATTAAATATTTATATATACAGTAGACTCAGTTCTCTACAGCCCATGGGCACCTGGGCTAGTCTTTCCTTCCCCAGAACCCATCCCAGTCTCCTTCTGTTGGCTGAAATGAACAACAGTGAATGTATGAATAAGAAAATAATTTTTTAAAAAATAGAATAAAATAATTTTGCTCAGGGCTGGAACTCTACTTTAAATACATTCCTGTCTTGCACTGTCTTTTTTTTTTTTCTTGCAACAAAAAATGGAGCATCCCAGTGTGGGAGATGTTCAAGATCAAGGTTAGAAAAGAGGAATTTTCTCCAAAATGCACATTTCATAAAGACACAGTTGCTCACCCTAGAGCCTGATCTTTCTGCTATTAGGAAAGTCCTTGTTGTTSCTGCTGAATTGCTACAAGAGCAGTGCTGTGGCTCCAGGGGCCCCCTCAGGCTCCCCTCATGCCAAACAAAGGAAGACTAATTTTCTGCCTGTAGAAACAGGTGTGCTGGGGCATGGAKACCCTGGATGCTACGAGCTACTCTGAGCTGTACTGCTTTAAGGAGGATTCTGCTGTTTAAGAAAGAAGAGTAAGGGGTGGGTGGGATCCTGTACTCCTGGATCACCCACKGTCACTCAGAAATGCTACAGGAAAATATGAAAGAATGAATCAGAAATAAAAAAAAAACATATAGATAAATAAATAACCCCACCAGAAGCCCAAACAATAGAGGGTGTAATTAAAATCTTGCCTCTGCTGAAATCAGTGGTAAAGAATTTCTCTCCTTATCTATGTTACTGTTTTTCTCCAAAGGAGCAAGGTCAATGAAGAGGTTTACCGTGCAGGGAGAAAAATAAACAAACAAACAATGTCTATGAGAACTACATAGACAGCTTTGATAAAATATTACAAAATGTGGTAATATGCCAGCAATGCTGACTGCTGATGTRCAATCTGCCTGTCAAGGTGACCAATGTATTTGATTCACACATTTCTAATTATTACGCACTAACTGTTTCAATCAATTAAATTGCCTTTTTTTTTTTTTGGCTGCTCAGATGAATTTAATGTTTTTACCCTCTCTCTCTTGAATCTTGGTTGCTTGATCTCCATTGAACTGTGATCCTTCCTTTTGCATTAGGTTGTGATGCCAAAGCTCTGTTCAGCCGAGCAGTAGAAGAGCTCCCACAGAACCCTACTGGGATACTCACAGTGGTAAGTGATGAGGTCAGGTGGGCTTCAGTCAACTGGCATTTATCTGTGCTGTATATTTTATGGCTCTAAATTCAAGTGGCAATCACTTTAAAAATTAGTGCAACGTCTTTAATTAGAGGAGAAGAGCAACAAAGAACCTATAATTATTTAAAAAAAACATCATGTGGTTGACGCAGTGAGTACTGTTTTTGTCGTCACAGTGAGTCCACTCTGCTTTTGGCTTAGGTCACTCCTCAGTCAGCTTCAAGGGCAATCACTACTAATTAACAAAGCTTTTGAACTCTTCCAGGGAATGCGGCCCAGACTGCTGAGGTGCTGTAAGAATACTCAGGCACACAGCTCTTAAGGTTGTCCCCTCCATGCAGCCATCTGAGTCTTTCTCACTAGAGAACCACCTTCCATGCTCYTGATAATTTGGCATGTGTGTCCATACTCGGAATAAGACAAAGACTACTCAGGCTGTGCAAAGCAACCATCTCATTTCTCTACTTCAATGAACAGAATTAGGACTGGACACTAAAACTGGAGGTTTGAGTTGGGTTAAATCTAGCTGGTGGCATCCGTCTAGCACCTGAGTTAGTCAAGAGTCAACACCAGTGTATTTTGTGTTGGGGCAGCATATTTTGGGCTAAAAGAGGGTTGAAAGAGTAAGCAAAGCTGGTGCCTTGCATCTGAGGTTAGATTTTCTATTGTGGGGCATGCTAGTAGAAACTCTTTTCTATAGACAAACATGATTTCTTTAAAGAAACAGAGAACTCCACCACCAGTTTCCCCTCCTAACTGTAAGGACGTGCTGTATCACCGATAACCTCACCAGACCYGAAGGGATTATATCATTACTGCTCTTTGATATGCAGATAATGGGAGCTGCTATTCTTATCCTGCTGGTTTTGCACTGAATGGAAAACACAAACAGGTTCTCCCATGTTCTCCCTGTGCCCRTCCCTCCTGCCTGCCCAGGTTGCACAACTGCAGTGGACGGGCGGTGGTCCGCGAGGAGCAGGTCCTGCTGCTGGCCACAGGCACACGGCTGCTGACGTGACCGAGCCGCTGACCATCAGCTCCTGCCCTGCAGCATCACACCACACAASCCCAGTTTATTCCAGGGACTTATTAAAAATACTGTAGACCTCTTTTAATTTAGGCCATAATTGATAGCTGGCTTTGGCAAAGAGCAATTTTGCAGGCGTCAAGAGTTTAATCGCGGCCACGCGAACGAGCTTCCCTTGAGTCACAGCTGCCCCGGTGTCACAGAGGAGCATCCCTGAGTCACAGCAGCCCAGACACTGGCTCCTTTCCAGCAGGAGCAGAAGAAAAGCTCACACACCTATAGAAAGGTCTTTAAATAAACAAACAGTTGCTTCCAGGGGGGGTCAGCCTCTTTGGTCAAGTAACTTGGGACAGGATGAGAGGACATGGTTGTAAGCTGTGCCAGGGGAGGTTTAGGTTGGATATCAGGAAGAATTTGTTCAGGAACAGAGATTACACATTGAAAAGGGCGGCCCAGAAAGGTGGTGGAGTCATGGTCCCYGGAGATGTTAAACACTGGACATGTCCCTCAGTGCCGTGGTCTGGTTGACATGGTAGTGTTCGGTCATAAGTTGTACTCGATGAGCTCAGAGGTGTTTTCCAAACTAGTTGAATCTGATCTTCTTCCTGCGGTGTCCAAGGAATCCCAAACCACGGAGGACAATCAGGGGGATGGGTGGCCACGACTTGAACCCGAGGCGGGACTCGAACCTGAGGAGCCTCAGGCCGCGGGCTCCACCCCGCGCTCCCGGGGGGCTGAGCCGCGCAGGCGCAGAGGGCGCGGCCGAGCGGGGGCGCTGCGGGGCGGTGGCGAGAGCGGAGCAGCGGGGCCGCCATGGGTGACGCGTTCGGCGGGGCGGAGTCGGGCACGCAGGTGAGGTGCGGCCCCCGCCCCGCTCCTCTCAGCCCCGGGCCCGGGTACACGGGCGGGGTGGGCCGGGCGAGGCCGCAACYGGGGGTAAAAGGAGCGCCGAGTCTCTCCGCCTCACCGCCAAGGGGCAGGCGCGCCCCCGCGGGGACTCTGAGGGCGCGGTGTGGGAGGGAGGGAGTTCCGCCCCCTCGAAACGCCGCGGAGGCTTTCCCGGTGCATTTCCCGCGGATCCAGGAGGGATCGGGGCCCCGTGGGTTCCTCTCTTGGCTTAGTGTCGGGATGTAGGTGCGCTCCTGCCCATGGGCGCTTCTTGCAGCACCGGAGGAGAATTGGTTCAGGTGTCTCGGTAACTGCTTGATAAATATTCCCTTAGCACTYCCCTCCCAAGCGTTGGAGGGGGTGCTTAAGGAGGAAGATGTGAGGAAGGTTTGATTTAAAGGTTCGGACTTGATCTTAAAGGTCCCTTCCTACTTCATTATTGTATAAATAAACAGTACGCGAGGTGGAATTGCTTCCTTCTTCTCAGGAGAAAACGGGTTTGAGTTTCGGGTTTTTGTTGTGTTGTTTTAGTAGGGTTTTTATTTTCTGCATGGTTTATTTGTTAGARACTTCCACTTGCAAACAGCAACTTAACTGCTTGGAGGTTTATATGTAACTCCCAGAATATGCTAAATAGTTCACATAAAATAGAAAAGGGTGATAATGTTTATTGTTACAGCTCTGTGTGTTTTTAGTGGGATTTGAGCTTTTAAGCCCTTTTGACACTTAAAAAATAAARAAATTAGTGCCAGCTGTCCACTATCAGCAAATAGACACGAATTAGGGACATGAGCTGTGCTTTCTGTCCAGGGGGTAAATGCATTTATTTGTCCAYGAGTGGTGCCAACAGGGAATGCATATGGCATCAACTGCCTGCAGTGGATGGATATCCAACCTGGAACAAGGGAGGAATTGACAACCAGTGGGTTAAGAAGGGTCAATATATGAATGCAGTGTGCAGAAAAAAATTGTAAAAGTGCTTGAAACRGAAAGCACTTAATTTAAAACAATACTTCCTCAAGTAGTCTCATGCGTAAAGTCAGATTTTACTGAGTTATGCTGAAACCGCAGTGTTGTACTTTTATTATTGAATCTAATTAATAGAGCAAATTAGAACTTTCTGCAAAACACCTTGGGTATATCACAATAAAAGTAATGATAAATAGCTTCCATATGTCTTCATACCCAAAGTTTACAAAAGCTCACTCAGAGTGGTTACAGTGGTTGAGAATTAAATTTTGTCTCGTACTCAAGATAGGTTTGTATAAATAGCCTGTAGGTTAGCTCACAGCCGCTAACAGAGCTGGAGTATTTAATTTGAATTTCTTTAACATTTTAATGAAGTAATCTCTCATTCCTGACAAGACCTATGTGTGTGTTTCCATTTATGCACAGCTCTGTTGAAACCAACAGAGTATAAGCACATCATGCATTAGTCAGTAGGAATGTCTACATGCATATTTGTTTATTAAAAGGACGATAAATTATAAAAGGCATAGTTGAAATATTTGAGTCCCATCAGCTTTGTCATTAGTGACATTTAACCCAGCTGCTACTGAACTCTTGCTGCACAGCTTGTTCTCTACATGTAACTGCACAAATGTGCAGTTCTTGGTGGCATAATTACATTTTCAAAGAATACCTCAGAGTGAGGACCTATCACTAGCAGGTTGCTACAACGTGTGTTTTGTGTAAAAGAAGATGGAGAGGCTTATGAAAGAAGAGATGAGCATCTCCAGTTTGATTATAAAATCTGAAGTCTCTAATATTGGATTTGAAATTGACTTGGGATTTTTTTCTAAGCTCTTCCTACTCCAAGATTCTCTCCAGTGGTGCTGTACTGTTGTGTTTTGTACGTTGTCTGTGACAAAGCTTGGGTCACCTGACGTCTGCCCTCTAGATTTCCCTTTACATGCCGTAGATTTCTCCCTCTGTCATTTTACAGAAGAACATGTGAGGAGGCAAAACAGAAATGCCTCCCCTGGAACAGAGCCAGAGTGACTCTTACTCCGTTTGGAACAGCCCGTGTTGTCCCTGTCTGTAGTATGGGCAGAGGTGAGAGATGCCTGTGTAGTGTCTCATCTCAGCTTTGCTTCCGTCACTTCTGCTGCAGTGTGGACAAACCTTTGTGAGAGTTGAAGGAAAAYTGTTGGCTGTTTCTGCCAGGAACCCCGTTGCTCCCAGCATGGCACTAATGAGGCAAGTGCCTTTGGAGATTCTGCTTCAGAACTCGGAAATAAATACAAGCTTGMTAAAAACACAGGTGCGCTATCATCAGCAAATTACCATAAATTACCTACATGAGCAGTACTCAGAGAAAGCACCTGTAGTTATTTAAAATTAATACATAAACTTGTCATTTAAATAACTGCAGATTCATATTTAAACGATAGCGATCAATCTGCCATGTATTTYCAGAGCTCTTTGAGTAAACTTGAAGAGGTGATAGTCTAAAAGGAGACAGGAGCTCACTGTTTCCTGAAGAAATAAACTGCAGAGGATGTGTTTGGTAATGTGCAAATTAATTTAGGAGCAGGAGGCTGCAGAAATGTGTATAAGCCAGCAATAATTGTGACTGCTGGCCCCAGCAGTGCCCATAATTGAGCCCCTGTTATCCCTGAGTGCYGCAGTGGTGCTTCCTTTGCTAAGAAGTCAAGAGATCAGACAACTGCAGCCTGTGGTGGTTTTCCTCTTTCTCTCAGCTTCCACTGCCAGACAATGGGGTGAGAGATTCCTGGTCCTTCTTCTCACCAGAGGCAGGGCCCGGCCTTGGCAGTGGCTTGCACAGAAGAGCTGCACATGTAGGGTCTGCCAAGCCCCTCTTGGTAGTTGRAAGTTGCTGGTTTATGCACCCCAACATAGATTCCTGTATTGTTGTGTACATATGACCATCTGGATTTTTCTTTGTCCAGATCATGGAACCCTGCTGGTTCCCAAGAGTTCACCGTGCCAGTGTTCTCTGTACTGCACAAATATGTGAAGTATAATGGGAGGATCTGCAGATCCAGAGCAAGGTCTATTGGAGTGTTTTTCTGGCCCTTCAGWGGACAAGTCAGAAAACTCTCCTGGATACATGTGAAGAGGCCAAGGCAAACACACTGACATTTTGCTAATGGAAGGGACTCTKAAAATGTCAATGAAAATGTCACACTTAGATTKCCATTGTGACCACATGAAGTAAATTCAGGGCCTTTTAAAGGAGTTTTATTTTACTGYTAAAGGCAAATGCACAGAGCTATTTTAAGAACTTTAAGACAATTCAGAGCAAATGTTGCTCATGGATGTGGCAAGGAGGAAAGCAAGAGAAGGCAGCAGTTTAAGGGTTTGTGCTCATTGCTCAGTTGGTCTTGAGGATGGGATAAAATTGAACAGGATTTGTTTTGCTCAGATCTTTAAGTGACAGCTGTGTRTCTTGGAGAATGAAGTATGTGGCACCAGGGTATGTGCTCTGTTGACACTGAGCATCTCAATAGTGTCCTTTCCCATGTGTGCTAATACACGTAGGGAGCAACAGCTCAGGTGCTGAGGGAAATGTTCATTCTTGCTTTGTACAGTTTGCCAGAAYTACTAATAGTGCAGGTTATGTGAATACCTGTCTACTTTCTATGCAAATACCTCTCAATTTAAGAAACTGTCCACGATCTTTGAACTAATTAATTTTACAATGGACTTATTTTACAAGGGGCTTTGGAGAACTTGCTTAACRAATTCGAGCTTGCTTTAGAAAGGTTGTTGCACAGCCACTGGTGACTAATTACTTTTGAACATTCTTAATCCATACTCTGTTTGAACAAGTAACTATGATATAATAGGATTGTAGGCCAGAGGAGTCCTGTGTAACTTTTCAGGTGAAATGCACATGGTTCTGCTTAATTCTCAGAGAGGCTGACTGGGGGATTGATGATGGGTAAGGTTTCGCCTCTTAGCCAGTATTTTTTTTTTTTGGAGGCCATGGTTATTACAAATGATGTTCTTTCCCTTTGTTCTTTGGAATGGCAGCACTGCTGTGTACCAGAGGCAATCCCTCTCACTAATGTACCTGAGCAGCCTTTGCTTTTTARGCTTTATTTCTCCTGATATGTCCAGTCCTCATTGTCTCTGAATCACACAAACAGTGTGCTCACTGTTTGTAAGGATGGGACTTGCTGTTGCTCTAGTCCAGACAATACATTTCCACATGTATTAAATAAAACATTTTTAAAATCAGGCTAGTCTTTTGAAAGTACTGTCATGGAAAACTGTCAGTTCTTAGAATCCTTTAAATTAGTTTCCTGATGTCCATTATTCTAAGTTAACAACATGGCTTCTTGTTTTTTTTTWAAAGCTACTTGCACGACTGGAGGGCAGAAGTTCTCTAAAGAATCTTGAACCTTATCTGTTTGCTGAGGAAGGATCTCCTGTTCATGGTAAAAATGTGTCTTTATGCCATTTATGGAAAAATGTCCATGTAAAAGTATTCTCAGCAATRTGACAGAGATAAGCGTACAAGTAAATTATTTTGCTGTAGATCAGAATTTTAAGTGTTGATATAGTTGTATGCGAACTAGATAAAGTGAATAATGCGATATCACCATCCCAAACATAATGAAATGGGCCTCAAAATCTGCTTTATGCATATCAAAACATAGGTGTAGGTGAGTAAATACCAAGCATGTTGATCAGTGTCTAGTAGTTTTATGGCAATTTGTTCTAGAGTCGGTTATTAAACCTCTTTGTTTGTTTTCTTTTTAATCAGTGGTCTAGACAACCACCACAAAGTTATAACTGCAGAAATTTGCAAAGGACATGAGGTTCAGTAAATAGCAAAGAATTCAGTGATATGGACTGGTCTGGGTAAGTTAGGATAAGGGGCATKAGCAAACAGTATTTTTCAAAACAGCCAAGTCATCAAGCCATTTGGTCTTGACCTGAAAAATCCTAATTATACCTAGAACTTTATAAACAATTCCTTATTATGGCCATAGGTAGTAATTAGTTGAATGAGTTCAAAATGTTAGGATCAACATGGTTCATAGAGACCTTGAGTGAATGAACAAGAATTTAAAATTGGAGAAATAAGGCAACCTCCCAATAACACCAGTACAAGAAATTTTAAGATCAAGGTTGGATATTTTAATGAAAGAAATTTCTGAGCTAAGCAGAAATTAACACATGATTCAGGAAGTCAGACTGATTTTCCAGATTGTATGAAATTACACAATGGAAGAGTCAACTCTGATTACACAAGATTAAAAATATGTATGAAAAAAGACATATGAGTGGCAAACTGTAAGGATCRTGTGAGCCACTACTGTAGAATTTATGGATGAGTGAGTGGATTTCATAAGGCAGGTATGTGGCTTAGGTGGTTATCAGCACACTTGTCTGCAGTTTGAGTTCCCACAAACATAGAAGCTTCAGAAGAAATAGCAGAAAAAGCAATAAAAAGAATCAACATWATTGGATGAGAGATGATGCTTAGTCTACAGACGCAGTCACTGTGAGACTCTTCGTGTATTGTTTTGCAGCACTAGAGAATACATGGTGTGTTTAGCAGTACACGATTCCTGCCCTGAAAGTTTCCAATGTGACATAACAAAGATAAAGGRCAGAGAAATACTGCTAAGCCAGTGCAAGTAGAGCACAGAGGAATATTTAAATGCTCTCATTTCTGAACTGCTGTGTTACTCACAAGAAGAATTAAGGACCAGGAGTGAAATTGATATATGCTTCACAGCTCTGAAATTCTTAATTTTTTAAGAAGATGAGCTGTTACTGTAWTTTTTTCAAAACACTAAATATCAAATGCAAACATCTTTTAGTCTGGATGTTTGGTATTTTTCAGTCAACTTTRCACACAAAAAACAAATGTTTGAGTCTATGTACTGGTCAAACAGACTTTAAGAAGTTTTCTTGTGGATCACTAACTGTCTTTGCTGCAGTCCATAGCACTGTATAATTTCATGTCRAATTATGTGCTTTGCTCTTAACGTTTTATAGGTAGTTCATGTCTGTCCAAAGATGGTTCCAGAACCTCAGTTCTAAGATGGCTGGAAACCTTCTCAAATTCATCACTGGTTTCTCTRTTCCAACACAGTCATTGAGCTTTTGAAGCACTTGTATTTTTCTTCTGCTTTCAACAAATGGTATCAATTATTACCCGTACTGGTCATGCTTTTTGGCTGACATTAATGAAGCTGCCTAACATATTAGCACAGCTCTTTAGCTGTATATATATAAATGGACTTCACCTTTTATTACGTTTTTGCTTTGTCTTTTAATACCACAGTATTCATGTGAGCCCMTGTGTTATTTTGATGTGTGTTCTCATTACTCAGTCTTAAATCCCTGTTGAAGGCCTACCTCTCCATTTGTCATGAACTTGACTTTTAGTGTGTCACTGTGGAATTCTATAATATGTTGGCCATGAAATCTGCACTGAACAGCTCTTAATCTAAAATGCTGTGATTAAAGCAAAGCAAAGACTTAAATTATTCTTTYTTCTGATGGTATTTAAACCAAACAAATATGTTGATGTTTCAATAAACTATCCAAAGGTTACATTTTAGTGAAGTGTTCATAACTTGTGTGGCAGGGTACTGTAAAATAGGGACAGGTAATATAGGTATTAATGTGATACTCTAGCCACTGCTACTAATTATGATGGACTTGCATATTTAAGACACATAAGTACATTAATTACATACCATTTAAGCTCCTCTGGAATGGAGCAAAAGTGACACAAGCATTAAATAATCTTCCATTATTGCCAGTCATGTTTCCCCTGTGCCACTGGCACGAAGGTGTGTGTGTCAATGTAAAGCTCTGATGTTCAGCAATAGTGTGACACCCARCATTAACTTAGAATAAATATTGAGCCTTTCTGCTTCACTTAAAAATGGTATAAATATTAGTGACAGCTTCTGCATGGTATTGTAAATGACCAGCCCAGGAACCTCAAGGTAGCCTAGGATGTGAAATACATGAAGTTATTCATGAGTATTCCAACAACCTGTTTGTTCTGCAGTGTCAGAAAATAGTTTGCTAGTGGATTGATTGCAGACAAAAATAAGGCTCTTATTCAAAATATAATACCAAATTGATGACCAGGACTGAGACAATGTTTCAGTTAAAAATATAGTAGTGTTTCATAAATATTTACATTGCTGCAGCATCATTTAGTTTAACCCGCATGCCCATTCATAGAAGTGGACTATAGTTCTCTCTAGTCTGCCCATAGTGGGCCAGTTCAAGCTGCCCTGAGCCAGGCAATGTGTTGAGTGAATCCTTAAAACCTACTTCTTGAATTCACCAGTGCTGAATTTCATGTGAAATTGCTCTGCTCATCCATCTCCATCTGCTAAATCTTCACAAACTTAAGTCTTTATTAACCCAATTAGTTTGTCTTCTGCATGTTTTGCCAAGCTAATGGAACATTCATCTACTGATATGTTTAACATCTGCCAACACCAATTCTAATAGAAAAAATTCCCATTAACTTTCTTCCATGTTAAAGTGTCTGTTCCTGGTCTCCCTTTTAGCCTGTTCTCATCCTGTGACAGTATCTTTTTACTAATCCTCCTTTCAAAGTTGTTTTGACATTAATGGATGATGCTAGTCCTGATCACTCAGTTTCTTCTGTGACCTATTGTCAGGGTGTCAGAGGCTTCTTGAAAATGTTGCTGGCCTCACTTCCTCCTTTGCTGTGTCATGGTTTGTCCTCTCCGATCCAGAGAAATGAATTTCCCCTGTTATCTTACTGTAACAGCCTGGTTGCTAATTCAATGAAACCCTACATTTATAGATGTTGCTATAAATGGCCTCTGTTTTGCTCCCGTTCTTCTTGTGGGCAGCCTCTTGGATAATCAGGAAGGCACAGAAATCCCCAGCTCTCTTGAGGTTTTCTTGCAGTCCAAGCTGTTAGTGTTCTCAGAGTAACTCAAGTGTCTTGGTCAAACTAAAAGGCAGCTGTGTATCTCTTTCAGCAATGTTGAACAGACTTTCAGGCTGCTTGGCTGTCTTGCGGTTCACATTTATAAACCACCACCACAAAAACCTCTGAGAATTATTTTTGTCATTCAACTTAAAATTTGTACTTAAATAAGTTTTATTAGTTCTACCAATAAAATGCCTCATCCAGGGTTACTCTGTAGCACACAGACACCCTGCTAGAACATCTTCAAATGAAATAGTGAAGCATTTATATCCCAGAATAATTTTGAATCAAACAGGTCATACTTTGTTATAAAGGCAGGTGAAGCAGTCTGTATTGCCTGTTGGCCCCACTCAGTTACTGGTCTGGATTCAGAAATGCCAGTCAGGGTGGCAGAGGTTTTATGCCACAGCCAGTGGCAAAAGATACACTTCGTTCCTTAACAAGAGCTGCCTTACGCAATTGTTCTAAAATATTTCAAGAGATGAAATATGAGGGAATGACCTAGCCAGCACATTTAGGAGGAGCTCTTCCAAGCTGGTATCTCATCCTGCCAGGGTGTGGTTATGTTTCTGGCGATGGCGGTGTGACAGAAGAGCCACTGGCTGCAAGTCTCAGAGTTGGGCACTGTGACCTCTGGACAGGAAGAGAAAATAAAAATTTATGTCCCAGGAAGTGTAGTCATCTTTCATCTCAGAAGAGAGGGACTCATTCAGAACAGCTTAATAAGGGCTTGGGAGGCAATCAAGCTTTTTAATAAATTTCAAAGTATCAGAAATTCATAGAAATGGTATTTCTGAGTGTCACTGAAGTGGACAGACTAGTCACATCAGGCATAAATTGATTTTAACACTTGCAAAGGGAGAAGAGCCTGGTTTCTTCACTACCACCCTCCTCCCCTCATCTCAAGATGCGTCTTTACTTTATAGCCACTTGTGAATGAGCTTTCCTCTGGAAGCTGAGCAGTGACTTGAAAAACCCTGTTAACTCAGGCAGGCACAAACATGTTTAAGGAAAGTTGCAATTAATTTTCTATTCTTGCATTCCCCTATGGACCATTCGCACTTGCCAGGGCCATAGAAATCTCTCACCTTCCTGCAGTTACAGTTGTGTGATTCTCCTTACTGCATGTATTTACCCTTCTACCTAAAATCCAAAATGTCATAAATAAATAATCCAGTTCCCAAAATTAGAAATTTATAAAGAGCAGCCAATAAATTTACTTTTTTTTAGAGTCTTGCTCTGATACAAGAAGTCAGAAGACTTCGGATAAGGCTGTAGAGTATCTTACATTTCACATCCAACAAAAGAACTGGTTTCCTAATGAAGCTTAAAGCTGTTTTTAATTAACATTTTAAATTTTTATTATATGTATTTTATGAGCCACATGGATGAGGTAATTAGGCTGAATCCTTTTATGAACAGAGATCTTTTGCTTCAGACAGAGGAGTTGCCTGGAGATGAAGGAATCCCTGAGTCTCCCTTGTCAAAAGGTTTCATATTATTATCACCACAGTAAAATGTAAGTGCTAAATAAACTTACTGGTGTTCTCTTCACCAGTCACAAATTCCTGTAGGAATCTTGTGATATACAGCATGTGGCATCTATGTGATATGACCTCTAATATGTCAATTTTTTTTTTTGTTTTTTTTCTCTACTTTGCTGTTTCTTAATTGTGTGTGCGTAGTGTAGATGGTTTCTTAGCCACTTGTGTGCAGCAGCTTCCTCTWCTGCCTTCACCTGCCTGTAATGACACAGATGAAGTCCAGTTGCGAACCTTTTATTGATAGAAGTCTCCCGGATGCTGCTGGCAGAGGTTTTCAGCCTTTGTTCACAACTGATKTACTTCACTTCAGAGGCCTTTCTTGAAAACTGAAATGCTTTTTGTATATGTTAACCAGGATTTAAACAGTTTTATGAATGTCAAATTTTCTAAAATGCATTTTCCAATTTGTGGAATAGCGAGTATTSGTTCAGAAAACGCTGAAAACCAACTCTGGGCTGTAAATGCTCACCTGACAACGTGTTGCTTTGTTTTCGAACAGGAGACGTTGTTGAATTCCATGGCCCAGAAGGAACAGGAAAAACAGAAATGCTTTATCACCTAATAGCTCGCTGCATCGTTCCCAAAACAGAAGGAGGACTGGAAGTAGAAGTCATGTTTGTTGACACAGATTACCATTTCGATATGCTCCGTCTGGTCACCATTCTTGAGAACAGACTGGCACAAGGGACGGAAGAAATGATAAAGCAATGCCTGGGAAGGCTTTTCCTTGTGAGCTGCAATAGTAGCACTCAGTTACTCCTCACTCTCTACTCTCTAGAAAACCTGTTCTGTGCTCACCCCTCACTCTGTGTCTTGCTTTTAGACAGTTTATCAGCTTTCTATTGGATAGACAGAAGCAATGGAGGGGAGAGTCTCACCTTGCAGGAGATGAACCTGAAGAAATGTGCTAACTTCCTTGAAAAGCTTGTGACACAGCACCACTTGATCCTCTTTGCAACAACACAGACACTAATGCAGAAATCAGCAAACTCTGCAGAAAGCTTTTTCCCTTTAAAACTTCCACATGAAACTGATACAGACTACAGACCGTATCTCTGTAAATCATGGCAGCAAATGGTAACCCACAGGATATTTTTCTCTAAGCAGTGTAATTCTGGCAACAGCACAGGCTTTACAGTAATTTCTTGCCACCTCAAAAGAAACCAGATAGTAAAACGTTCATTTAGTGTTGCAGAATGTGGAGTTCAGTTTTAACATCAGTTTATTTTGTAATTGTTTATGAAATCCTGGTGCTTGAGGCCTGTTTAGGTCTAAGTAGCTTTTAGTAACTTTCCAACTAGCTGGTTGTTTCTGGGTGATTAAGAATTKTTGTCAACATTTTCTTAAAATGTAGTGAAGAGCAGGGAATGATAAAATTTTTTTATTACTTCAGGAGTTCAGTCCAAACTATAGAGGAATGTTGGCATTACTTGTTTGTGCTTCATCAAGAAAATGTAACCAAGACACACTAAACTCCTGGTATCCTTCAGCAATCTAACTATGTGGCCAAATGCCTGCTGGAATTTCTTGCTGCTTTACACTCCTTCTCTTCCAAGCTCCAGAAGTAGGAGCCTGGTTGTCTGTGGCAGAGGTTGCAAAGAGGCCATAGTTCACTCTTTATAAACATTGGTCTTGGTTTATTCCCTGTAGCCTTGGGCATAAGAAATGCATTCACAATTTTGCCTGGACAAGGAGATTAATTTTCCCAGCCTATTAAATAGTGGCGATMCTGTGCTTTGCCAGCTCTCAGCCTCTCCATTTACGTTTGCAAGTGCTCAGAGGAGCAGGGATTGTAGGTGTTCTGACCCTTACAAACATCTGGCTTAGAAGAATCTTCAGCTATTAAAGATATGGAGACCTTATTTCCATAACTGAAAGAAAAGTAAAGACCCAGCTCTGGGTACCTGTGAGTTTGTGCTGCATGCAGCAAAGAGCTTAGTTTTTGAAAAGACTTAAGTGCAAATTATGGGTTGTTTTGGAGTGGGGGTTGTATTTTTGTTGTTTGGGTTTTTTTTTAAATGATGCCCAGACTTTTTTTCTCCGCCCTTCCTCATTGTTCCTTCCCAATTCTTTCCCTTCCCCACTCTCTCTAAGAAATCCAGGAATGCCGTGCCTCTGGTCTTTACCAATATGTATTTGCCACATGTAGAACATTTGTGTGCAGGATTTGGCATGCAACATGTTGCAATTCTGGCAAAGAAGATTGAGAACTTATGAGAAATGCCCTACAGTTCTGGCAAAGAGCACCATATTATTTATGAACCTAGAGTGCCCTTTGAAAGCTTCAAAGTGTTTTACAAGAAAGAAAATAGCACACAGTACATTATTTAATACCAAAAAATTACATTAGCTTACAAATTCAAATTACTCAAACAAGGGGAAATATTTCTCACAGCGATGTTTGTTCAGTCATGTTACACAGCACGTTTTATAGTTTAGATGAAGAGATTATTAACAAAAATGCATATTAAGAAGAAGTATCTAGCTCAGTATCTTTTTGAGGAAGATGCCTAAAAAACTCGGTTGTGAGACACCTTTGAATTTCCTGACTTCTGAAGCAGCTTTTTGGAACTGAATATACGTCTGGAATCCCAGCTGTGTATAGTTCAGTTACCCCCTTGGGTTCCACCGTGTCTGTTCACAMTGAGTTCAGTTTAATTATTCTTTCTATGGGAAAACATCCTTTTTTTTTATTCTCATTTTAAACTTTCCATCTGAACACTTCTTCATGCCAGTCAATTCTTTCACTGTGGCACATGAGTGAACTTTGCCTTTTCAATGTCTCCCCAGAGCTGATGATCTTAGAGAATGTCACTTTGTTTGTGCTTTCTCATTCAATATGTACTTTATTTCAGAACTTGCATAAATAAACAAATCCATGAAAAAATATGTAACAACCATTCAGCCTAGAGTGGACCCGTTAGATGGTTTACCATCAGTAGACAGTTCTACTATGAGTTATGATAAAAGGCATTCTTGATTTTTTTTGTAAAGAGGAATGGGAAAATTCAAGTAGAACTAGAAAAGTTTAAATTCTGAAAAATCTAGGGCTATGTAATTTCTACTAGGAAAAAAAAAAAAGCCCCCCTTTCCATTGGAGAATATAGCTTGATGATTAAGTTCTTCATAAAATCATACTTGCTAAAGAATATGCTTGAGAAAAAAAAAAAACAATGGATATGTTCTGGGATTACTGTCTGGAAAAAAAGCTTTTTTATTATTCACAATGTAGTTTGTATTTTGCATTGTACTATAAAAGAAATGCCAAAATTGAAATGAAGCCAAAGCTCTAGTTGATCAAAAAGAGCACCTCAGGAAAYTTTGAAATTTCTCAGTTTTATTTTTACTTTGAATACAGACAGATTTTTTTAATTCTCTGGTAATTGTAATATTCATGCTCTGCATGTTTGTTTTAGCTGTATAGCAAGCCTGGATTTCCAAGATGCTGAGCATCTGCATATCCCTGTAATACTGCAGGAAGGATAGGCAGTACATAATCTGTGAGTGCACTGACCTCATACTCTGACAAAATTATGCCATTTGGAAAAATGGACCTTCAGGATACAAGTCTAAGAAATAGTGATAACCTAGGAGGCAGCAATCTTATTTTTACCTTCATGCTCTATGGCTATTAAAAATGGGGTTTGCCATTTTTGAAGTAGAGCATTTTCTCAAAATATTGTACTGACTGTAGTTAGTGGAGACTGTGCATCATCCTTGTGAGCCAGGAGCAGTGTATGAAATGTAGGATTATCCTTGGAATATCCTGTTTCATGCAGATTCTCCTCTTTCACCTAGACCTGAGGTACCACCCTGCCTCCAGCCCACTGTCTCACCTGGGGCAGCAGCTCAGTCTCCCRGAGAGGAAGCACATGTTGGGTTAGTAGGTCTGTGCTAAATCAGCCCTGCGGAAAAGCATGGAATGTGTGTATTCCTGAACTCTGATTTAGCCAGGTATTTCTTAGAAATTAAAATCCTTTCATGTCAGTGCCATTGTTCTTCAGCTCAAGGTGATAYTAAGGCTTTTGCAGGCACAGGAACATTTTACATTCCTTAGAATTTTTGTTTGTTGCTTCATATGCAACATGGAATTAAAGCAGCAAGATTGAAATAAAGAGGAACTAGTTCACCATTTCCCCCATCGTTTTCATAATGAGAGAGCTTCTTAGCAAAACCAAATTAAGGTATTTTGCAGGTTTTAAATTTATTTTCAACTAAACTAGTATTTTTATGGACACCTGGAAAGAAAATGTTGAGTTTTATATTCAGTTAAAAGGTCTTTGTAKTCCTTGACTTTTTATAGAGTAATAAAATACAAATAAGAGTTTGCTTGGTTTAAGTTTGTACTTGCACATAAAATTCAAGTTCCTTTTCTTACATAACTAATCTCAGAAACTMAGTTTTCCCTGGAGTTTGGAAATGGCAGAAGATAAATGTTCTCTTGTGGAAACATAYCTGCAGTTGTATTTTTGCTGGAGAGTAATGGACAAAGGAAGAAGAAATAAATACCACTGTGATGGCAACTGTGTAGAAGCCTTGGACTGTGTCTGAAGAGGAACATGACTTTTTACTTTTCTGTGACTGCTCTAATAAAATGTCTCTTGAACCTCTTTATTCAAATGTACTTTTGATACGCAGATACCATACTGGGGCAACGGGCAGCATCATTTTGCTATCTGCCTGATGCCAGACTTAACACCCACTTCAGGAGAAAGCTGTGCCACACCACCAAACTCCAACTGATGTAGGCAGCTGCAGTAAATTCTCATCTGTGTAAAAGCTGCAGACAGTTGCAATGTGTCCAACAACTACAGAGTAGCACAGGACCCCAGCATTTCAYAAAGAAGGGAAAACACTGGAAGGGCTTGGAAGATTTTGGCAATGGAAAAAAATTTCAGACAGGGAAAGAGGCATCAGTACAATGCGTGTGCRTGATCTGGATAGAGATCTGATGCCCTGCAGTGATCCTGGAATCAAAGGTCTGTCCATCTTTTGTGTGTGAGAGAAGACAGCAGAGTGGCACTTGGCTATGAAAAACATGGAGTGTGACAAAAGGGCCCGTGAACTGTTCACTGACRTGTCTATCATGGTAATGCTTTCAAACTCGACTAGAGTTGACCTGCAAGTTGCTCCCACCTGGGAATATGGATTACGCTATGTAGATGCTTTATAGCTTATTTATAATGAAAATATAAAACCCTGCTGCTCTGGACCCTGGAGGAATTAAATGTAAAAACAGACTTCCTATTTTATGTTGGGTTTTTTTTCCCTCCAGCTCTAGGCACCTTCCCAACAGTCAGCACTTCACTCCAAAGCACTCTTGCAGCTTTCTGTGGCAGGACCAAGTGTCACTGAAAGTGAGTRGTTTTCTCCTTTGCTGAGAGTTTATGTACACTCTTTATTACCAGCACAGACTGGGCTACCCAGAGAGGGAAGCTTGAACCCATGTGACACATCAGTGTAACTGGTAAATAGCTGTGGAGGCTTGATTCTGTTGGCAGTCACGAGTAATGTCACATTTGAGTAGATGATTTTGAAGAAACAGGGCTGTGACTTSCTTTGGGAAAAGTCTGGCACTCTTCCCTCTGCTTTCCCACCCTGCTTTGCATGCTGCCCCAGCCAGCTGGTCGTTGTACCTGTGTGGGCCTCAGTGCTCCAGGATAGCAGTGACGAGATGTCACCGCCTTGCCAAATGCTGGTGAACAGCCATGTTTGGATCTTGGCACTCTCGTTCTGCAGGAGTTGGCACAACCACTAGAGTTAATTTAAACCTTTTGCCAGGCTTCTTTCTCATACATCTCACTGGGCCTGTGCTAAAGACCTCCTAGCTGTGGGGGAGTTAGGAAAGAGATGAAATCTTGGAGTTTGAGCRTAAGAAGGACAAGATTTTTAGGCCRTTGCTCCAAAARGAGGCCAGGCAAGACTGTGAGGTTCCTGTAGKGGCAGACAGAAGTCAAGGCCTCAAAAGTGGCTTGGCAAAGGTCAAGGAGCAGACTGTACATCTCCTGTGAAGGGATGAATAGGAATTCTGACTTAGAGGATCTGCACACTCTTGCACTGGTGATAGAGAGGACAATGTTGTGGTGAACAGTGCTGTTGCTGAGGCACATCTCAGACTCTGTCACTGACAATTATGTCTCCATGCCAATATCTCTATGAAGAGGGAAGTGAGAGGGGGAAGGGGTTGAGAAGAGGGGATGCTATTTGGGAAACTCTTCAAGGCTTTGCTAAAGCATGGGAAACAGGAGAGCAATTTGGTCATCAGAAGTTGGCGAGCAAAGGGCTACATTTCTCTCCAGAGCCTGTAGAAAAATGCCCACAGTAGCAAAAAATGTCTTAGCTGAAAAACAGCACACTCTGAAAAGGTCTGGAGGTTCCAAGAGCAGTTTGTGGCCACCATGAAGAGGAAAACCTGGCTGGAGAGGAGACACCTCAAGAGCTGCTGTTCTGCTCCTCTGAGGTCCTAAAAGCATGTCCTGGTGGAACAGCACATACTGCCACTAGAAGCTCCTGTCACAGCTCCTTCAGCTGGAGATGGGACACTATTCAACCCCTTCTGGGAAGCAGGAACGTAGTGGGAGGCCACCCTGTCCCAATCCTGCTGAGCAGTCTTGCCCATGATGAGGAGCATTCACTTACAAGGTCATGGCTGAAATCTCCCTCATCTTTTATTTTAATGCCTTAACTTAGTGCCTCTGCAGTGATACTGCTGCCACTGCTTGCATTTCAATTACCGTATGCATCAGTGGCACGTTTCTGACTATAAAATCACACTTTGYGAAATTATACAGGTGCTTGTATTTTCACCTATCAGAAAAAAATGATGCATTAAAAAAAATTTATGAGTCCCCTAAGCAAATGCCATAGACCAGTTGCATAGGCAATGAAGTTACAGAAGCCAGTGGAGTCAGGAATTTGAATAACCCACACAGTTAAAGGAAAGGGCTCACCATCTTTAAAATCCATGGAGGCATTCCAAATATGATTATTTTGCAATCCTGTCCACAACAAATCTTGCAGGCTGACACTACATGCCCCTTCCCATTGATTGTATGGCCTGCACAAGCACTCTGAGCCTATTAAGCCTGAAGTCCCTGCTGCAGATAATAACTTAGACATTTCAGTCCCTCGAGCAGACACAAAAAAGTACTTACTAGCACAGTTGTCAATTTTGTGGAAATGTCCTGTGGGATTCCATAAGTATCCTAACAACTGGCAGAGCTCTTTCCKTCGCTCCCGCAGGTGTGGTTAAATCAAGGAGCAGTCAGTGCTAGCTGGAGGCAGGCAGGGCTCAGCTGCCTGGTGCCTGCCAGAGTGTCCGTGATCCACTGCTGACTGCTAAATGCTCAGGAAAGGTTCCATCTCCCACCACAGCAGAGGAGTCAATGAGACCCCCCTGGACTCAGAAGGGAGATCCTAATATGCCTGATTTTCACCACACCGCAGCAGCTAATCAACCTTTCTCAGTGGTGGAAATGGGATTTTTTGACATTCTCAGGTCTTTGCTGGTTGCAGGTGAACTCACGCTGATGTCAGTAAATCACCCCCGTGACCAAGCTCCGCAGCACAGCCCGAAGGACACCCACCTGGAGGCACCTGCTGGGAGGTCCAGCACAGCTCCTGGAGCAGGGCACTGCTGCTGGCATTGCTCCCGGTCAGGGTCAGCCAGCTCTGCTCCTCTCTAGAGCAGCACAATGCTTGCATGTGGTGGCAGTGACTCCTGACCACTGCCACAGAGTACAGACACCACTAAAGAAAACCCCTTTCTCTCATTCTGATCAAATTCCACAGCTCTGCTCATGGCTCTGCTCTGTTGAGATCTCATCCCTGTGTTTCGTGTCGAWGTCACTTCTGTTTTGTAAAGAAGCTCAAGTGGTTTTGCTGCTCTGAACGAAGGACAGAGGTTGCATCCACCCAGTGAGGCCTCACCCAACCCTCATGGCAGTGCTGACTATGAACTACATGTTAACAAGAAAGAGCAGCATAACAGAGTGTCAAGATTACAAAACAGGCTTTTCTTGTATTGGTTTGGGTTTTATTGCTGCTTCTGATATCTCTTCTAGGAAACAAAATTTCCCAATACTTCCTTTTCTGGTAAGACATAGAGKGTGTGTGGTATCCTACCCCAAAGGCAAGAAAAGGACATTCTCTGGGTYTATTTTTTTAACTAAAACCATACTCCAGTTTGGGCTATGCATCCCTCARCAATGTTGTTCCACTCATGGATTGATCAAAGATAGCACAGACAATGGGAAAAGTAGGAGGGAGTGCTAGAACACAGAGAAGACAYGGCTGGAGACAGGTGTTTAAATGAACTCTGGATATGAAGAGAAGCAAATTCTGCAGCACCTGAAAGCCAAAAGTCAAACTTTGAACTATTCCTTCTGAGTYTGCACTTTTACATGTACAGCAGAGCTAAATTAGAGCCTGAAGATAATAAAAATGCAGACACAGAGAATAACAAGGCTGCWTTTCTAGATCTTTTGATCCTACAACCTGTTTTCTCCAAGAGCAAGGTTTAGCTTCAAGGAAAATAAAAGTGACACAAATAAAAGTGATTTCTGTTAGGATAAGAAATCATCAAATATCAGTTCAAAATCATCAAATCAAGTTCAAAACGTGCTGAATTCTCAGGATGTAGAATTGGTCCTGGCTACTTTCTGCTCTGGATGATTTCAGTGTCACTGTTGTCCTGTCATTTATTTGAAGCCAAAACCATTATATTTGGRAAGCAGGTAGGCTTTTAGACTCTCCAAAACAATTCAGTATAATTAYGGGGTAGGATGTACTAAAGCTAAAATGTTAATTCACATACAGACTAAAACGTATATTTAACTGCCTCCAGGATTCTTGTGAACAACAGCAACACATGGATAGGACAGAAGGCATTGCGTCTTGCAAAGTCATCGTGACACGAAAGAGGACATTCAAGGGCAATGGAGAAATCCTTTTGATAATGAAAACTGAATGCAAGGTACATTTTCTTACACTGYAGTCTCCTGTCCCAGATCTCCTCCCTGTCTGAAAGACTCTGCCAAAGCTCAAGCAATAAATCTGTCCTTGCCAAAAGAAGCCTGCTGGAAACCAGAATAAATACAAGTGGAGACTGGAGTAAAGACTGGAGCCTCATCTCATTTTGGATTTGCCTTGTTCCCCCACAGCTTTCCTTCTCACCAGTTCATTGATCTTGRTACTCAAAAGCAGATCCGGATAATCCTGGGCAGGGTGACATTTGGTTTTGAATACRGAAGAAAATAGAGGTCAGAGTGTAGTCTTGATACAAAGACCCAAACCCCTCCCAATCCTGTGAAATTGTACAAAAGCCTTAAGTACTCCTGAATAAGGAATTGCTTTTTTGCAGACTTTTAGTTGACAATCTTGTTCAAGCCCGCATTTTTAATTCATCAGAGGAARCACAGAGGAAGGTTGAGGATGCAACTTGTCCAGGCTTCTGCCATTAAACAGCAAAGCTTAAAGGTCTGTTTTAAGGTGGTTTAACAAACACAGGTCTGAAAGGGTTGAGTATAGGGCAGCTTTGCCAAAAATGGCCTTTGGCCTCTAAATGGTTTTGATAGTGCAGTAAGCTGGGTTCGTGTTGTTCTCCAAYCCCCAGTTCAATCTTAATATTGCTTATTTGCTCGAAGTTTGTGTAGCTGACATTCCCAAACAGGCCATGGTAGCTCCAGAACAACCTATAGATTTAAATGCTAATGACTACAGCATAACTTACACAATAAACCTATCAAGAAAAAACAGTGTGAAGAAACAGATACAGACAATAAAAATAGAAGCATTTCCCATGTAAATATTTTAAAAATAATTAGAGGCTAATAACTAACAGCATTTTTGCTGGCCCAGGGAAGCTACTCCTTAAATGAAAATCCATTACTTATGAACAGACTCGGGATATCTTGCCCGCAACAGAATGCTTAAGTAATGTAGATCCTATTCATTTTTATCCATTCCCTTTGTCAGGCCCCGATGGAATTGTTTAAGTTGGACTTAGCACAGAAGCCACCAGCAGAAATGCACTGAGTGTGCCTCTCTGTTGGCAGGACTCGAGGTTGTCAACGCAATGAAAGGATCTCAGCCACACAACCCAAGCTAAACTTGCCTCCTGCCAATCTGCCACATGCTAAATTCCAGTAAATTGCTTAATTAACGTAACGAATGCAAACTGCACTCCAGTCTGCTTTATAGGTGGCTGCAAACACCGTCTCATACACAAGCAATGATGCCGTGTATGTCCTTTAACAGTGTGGCCTACGTTTATCTGTTCCTAAAAGCTAYGTGCACACCTCTTGTAAATTTTTCTATTCCATTGTACAGAAAGTATTTCTGGTTAACTATTTTGGTAGCCTCATTTATATTCTCTATTTCTAGAAAGGCTCATGCATATGTTTAATGCATGAATAGTTCCAGGGAAGTCAACGGGAAAATTTATACCTTTAAAGTTAAGGGTGTSCATACATCTTTACAAAGTGAAAATGGACTTTTCATCTACACCTCAAGGTTTCCTCCAGCTGTGTCTGCCAGAACATACATAACTGAACCAGACACTAATCCATTATTGCTCCACCTAGCAACTTGAAATCCACCATTAACTCTACGATCATTATATATGGCTCTCTTCCTTTTTCCTACTTCTTTCCCAGATTACTCAGAACATGGGTCATGAAAAAATTACTGTGGTGGCTAGGGAAGCACATGCATGGGCAGAGCCAGGTGGTGATGGCTGGAGAAGGACTTTGGGCTGTGCAGACAGGGGCTGTTGTCTCACGTTGTGAGGCCTGCAGTGATATCCAAAGGCTCACCACACACAGGGGTGTGTCCTGTTCCCAGCCCGTGACAAGTGAGCCTGTGGCAACTGGCACTCACTTCCACCTTGTTCTGGATCAAAATCCACAATCTACACATCTTCTGTACCCATCCCCCTGTACCCTCCACACCCTGGTGACTTGGAGCCCTTTCCCATCAAACATATCAGTCATTGTGTCTTAGTGGTATTTTTGGTATATTTGTTCCACACAGGAAAAAAGGCAATGAAGTGTAACAATCTGTGCTGCAGAAAAAAGTAGCTGCATTTTTCCTATCTCAGTTTATTTTCCTCTGCTGCAAGGACAGGCCAGTCCAAGACTCCACGGAGTAGAAAAGTAATGCTCAGTAGAAAAGCACAACTTCTGCCTACATGACATTAAACTATCAAGTAGAAACAACATTTTTTGCTTTGTGATTGCATTCCCTCCCACTCTCTCACAAGCCAAGCGTAGTCTCTTGTGTTTACAGCCAGAGAATGGGAGACAAGCCCTGGGCTGGTCTTGGCTCAGTTTGATTTTTTGTTTGTGTTGGACACATGATGACACTCCCCTCTTCAGATCCAAGGTCCTAAAAGCAATTTGTTTTCATTTAAAAACAGAAAAGGCTGTGCTTTCTTACCAGCACACACGCTGGGGAAGGCTGACAAAGCAGCTGCCTGTCCTTGTGCCTCAGCAGAGGAGCCGTAGCTCCCATGGCTCCCACCCAAATYTCAGGCGCGTCAGAGAAGTATAACCACAAACTTTCCAACCTCTTGCGATCRAGCCAGCAATATTCCCGGTTTGGCAACTACAGCTCCCAGTTCTCAGCCTTACTGGGCTGTATTAGAGCCACGTGGACACAGGGAGCTGTTCACACAGCCCAACTTGCACGACCGGTGCCTCAATTTGTCATGCTCATATAATAAATCAATTTGTTTCCTTTAACAAGGGGTTAGTCAGCAAACCCTCACTCATGCTTTTCTYATGCAGTAAGTTCCACTTCCCTGTAGGATTTGTGTGAATGTGGCCTTACCTTCGCATTAGGAGAAGCAGCGAGATGAGGTTGGTTTTCCTGAGCTCTCCATTCTCTTGTGACTCCCCCACCCMATAAACACTTGATTTTTGTACCTGTGATGAAGAGCTRTTGGACACATGGTCTACCCTGTGTCCCATACACGGTGGTGTAGGGAAGGAATGTTGTCCTCCAAGCAGCCAGGCTAACYTGGATGTGATGTGGCCAAGCAGCAGAGCTGCATTTTACCCACAGCCCCACTGCCACTCTTGGTCCGTGTCCCGGGGGCGTGTGTGGAGGCTCTTTGTTCYGGAACAGTCTGGGATGCTTTCCCACTGAGCCAGGGGAAATCCTTTCTGTCCTTCTGGACAAACAAGTTGTTGTGCTAAGCAGCAGAGGCCTATCAGTGATGGCATCTCTCAGTCCTCCCCAGCAGGGCTGTGTGGGAGGGCTGGTTACCAGCCCCAGCAAAGGTGGCTCCTTGTAGCCTCCTTGGGCCCTCTGGCCCCTCCTGAACCCTGCTTGAACTCGGGCTCAGGCGAGAGAATTCACACGTGGTCTGATCTGGGAGTTGGAGCAAGAGGACAGTGTCAGCAGTAGATCCCTCAGCACTGCTCCTCCCCAGCTCTGGCTCATGGGCTGCAAAATCTCCAGCCCCATGTGCTCAGCCTGCCTCGTCCAGCTGTGGGAGGAATTTCAGCTGTGGAATAATTTCTCAGAGGAAGTGTCTATCCATGAATTAATGTCTGTAAGAACTAATTATTGGGTAAACTGTATAAACAGTCCCTGGAGTGCCTCTTCAGTACTCAGCTTTTGGGCTTCGAAACAGACAGAGCAGGCAAGAGGATTTTCAAAGGACGCTCTGTCTGGGCAAGCAATGATGTAGGTGACTCAGTGGTTTTCCCTCTCACAGCCTAAAAAGGCAGAAAGGTCCATAGTGGTCATTTGGGGTGAAAATTTATAGCTTAGTAATTAAAAAAAAAGAAGAAAAAAAAAAAGCCATTTCTAGGCCAGATCATAGATTCTAGGCTTCCATCCAATGTCAGAAAATGTTCCTCTCCCAGCAGGGGATCCAGGCTAAAAGGTTATTTAATACTTTCTGGTTGATTTTCTATTTGGAATAACTGCTTAAATGATTGGTTTTGGCCTGAGAAACTGTTTGCTTACCTGGCACCTGAACTTCAGTGATAAACTTTAATGTCCTCCTCTGAGTATTCCCATTACACACAAAGGAGGYTTCATGCAGTCCCACTAGCTATAAATCTGACCTTTCTTTAAAAAAATCAAAATCAGATGTTGTTCATTATCTCTTCCAACTCCTATCTATCTGTGAACATCCAAAAGTTTTAAAAGCCCTGCTTAAGCAGGTCTCCACTCCATTGATGGAATATCCTTTAATATTTTATAGCTCTGACTTGCACTTCTAAAAGTACTAATTAATCTCACTAGATAAAAACTGGCACAAAATGGCACAAGTGAGAATAGCTCCATCCTTCCTCACAGCAATCGTGTGCCAGTTCATCTTGGAGCATGTAATGATTTACTGTAATAGTTTTAGGCCCATAATGGGGCCAATAACTGGCATCTGGAAGCTGTGAGGCTCTTTCCCAGTGGATGCCATTCACATACAGTTATTTAATTAATTAACAGCTCCACTACCATAAGCCAGTGAAGAGTCCATTAAAGTTTTTTTTTTTTTTTTCTAAAATATCTTCCAAAGTAATAACATATGCTGCACACTGCTTTTCCCTTGGAGAGTGCTTAATGTTGCAACCTGTTTATCTTATGACTGATTTTCAAATTCCACCTTAACCAGCTGCTTTTTGCTTGACTTTGGGATTCAGCTGAGAGTGAACTGCTGAGCGCTCAGCAGGAGCAGCAGAATAACATTCTACCTGCATGTGCTCATTCTTGAGCAAGGTGCCAAACCCCTGCAATGGCTGCCTGGCTGCCTCTGTACTCTTCCCAGACTGTACATGTGATGCACTTTCACTTGCCCATTTCTCTGCTGAAAGAAAAAAAAAATCATGAAAAAATCAAGGTGTGAAGTTCATTTAGAATAAGCAAAATATCAGTGGGAAAAAGAACCCCAGTGGATATTGGAGGGAGTTGGTCAAGTTTGTAAAATGCATTTGAGAGCTCAGTCCCATGTGAAATGTGGAAAAGCCATCAGGGGCCATAAAGCCAGCAGGGATAGGTTTGGTCTGCTTACAYTGCCAAAGGATTTTGCTTTCCAAATGAGGATTCCTACTCCTGAGGTGCAGTTAAATGCAGACCACGTCATGATGGGTGCTGGTCTGTAGGGGGGTGAAGGGCTCATCCATAAGCTTCCCTCCTTCTGCAGGGAGCTGAARTAGGAGATAAGAGCAGCTTCCCCTGGCACTGCTCAAGCACAGGCACATGCAACGTGCAGCTCCAGCCTGGTGCTGCACAGCACACGGGATCCAAGGAGCTGCCCCGAAAGGACGTAGTAGACATGAAATTGGAGAAGCTCTGACAGGACGGGAATGTCATTTACCAGTGACTGTCTAAAGTGAGCCCTGCTAACGTGGCAGGGCACAGTGTGAGCTCCCTGGTACTGGATTGTGATATSTAGGACATGTCAAAAGTTACATAACCCCTGATGCAGAATCCTTTTCTCTTCTCTGGCTGTAATGTGTTGTGTCATTCCTCCTCCTGCTCTCCCTCCCACTGGTCTGCAGCACAGCCTTCTGCCTACAAGGCTTTTACTGGGGTGTGCTGCAAGGCTTGGGAAAAACAGCAGTGCCCTGGAGCAGCTGTCACCCAGAGCCCTTCAGCCCGTGCCTCATCCCTGTGATCCACCATGGATTGTCCAAAGGCTGCCAGAAACCCAGGGGAAGCCAAYRGGACCTGGGTTTGATGCCCTCATGAGAGATGTCAGGTTTGCTCTGCCCAGATGTCAGGTATGAACAGCGAAGAGCCAATTTTTTAACTGCRATGTTTCATGCTCCTCCCCAGGTAGAGCCTCAGGCCCAACAAGCCTGGAAGTTCAGCATCCAGCTCACTTCCAAGTCCATTGGGGTTTTGAAATTGCTCTTCAGCTTAAACCCCCTGAAGCAACCAGTCTGTCCAAGCTGCTGGGTCATGGCAAGACCTCCTGGCAGGTCTTCCTCCTCCCAGAAGGTAACAGCAGCCGCTGCTCCTCGCAGARCAGGGGCTGTACAGGAGGTGGTTTCCACTTTCAGTTGCTTAATGGTCAAAGCACTCTCCAGGACAGAATACATGGACYGAGTTCCTTCTCCTGTAAAAGGACATTCAGACATGCATCTCCCACTTTTCTCAGCAATACCTCAGCCGCTGGGATGATGCATTAGCTCCTGGGATAATGCCCTCTGTCCCTGAGATAATGCACTCAACCCTCTGGGATAATGCACTCTCTTCAGCTGGAGGAAGAAGGGACATTGCATTCACTAATGCTTGTGTCCGTGKGACCTGTAATCTGCACAAACTCCATCAGAGGTCCCTGAAGCAGAGGCCAGAGCTCAGGATCTCTCCTCACAGGAAAGTGCCATAACCAATAGGCCATGCAAGGTCACCTCAGCTAACTTCACTGGTATCCAGGTACCTACATGTCTCCTATAGGCAGCAGGGAAACAGGCATTTCCTGTCCTGAAAGGAGACAAAACTCTTTGAGTTCCTTTTCCTCTCCACTGACTGTATGTGGAGCCTGGGGTGACTAACACTGTCTTTGAAGTCCAGCTGTTCAATATCTACATCAAGGATGATGAGTCCTCCCTCCAACCCTTTCCTGTCTTCTCTTTCTCTCCCAGTAAACCTTTCATGTTGCCACAGCTCTAACAGGAAGACCTGGGAGCACACAGTTATCCTAATCCTCTGCAGAAGAGTTAGGGGCTGGAAGGCTCATCATGGAGCTGTGGGCTCAAACCATACCCAGGAGTTCTTCTGTGACCCAGCAACCCTCCTAGCAGAGGAGATTCCTGACATATGGCTTCCTTTCCCAGTTTATTTTAATAGACAAGACTGACCACTTCTCGGTTATGCACAACAGATGCTGTAGACACCTATCTTCTGCAAAGAACTGTAAAAAATATTAATTAATATGGTAATTAATACCCCATGGGTGCTTTGTGCTTTTGTGGAAAGCAAAGCAACTATAACCCAGTTTGACTGGCTGTTCTGTTTTACTGATTTGTCCTGCTCTGCTACTTCAATTAATATCCTCTTTAAATATGATTTAGGTTTAATATTACTTATCTTCAAAATATTAGAAGCATCCCACATGACTTCAGGTTTCTTGATTAGTGTTCATTTACAGATAAATTACCTCAAGGTGGAATGAAGGTTAAGCACATATACTGGGAATTTAAAGTAAAACATGTCTGACAGATTTTACAACTAAAGTAAAATCTTGCAGCAGAAAATCCAAAGCACTCATTCCTGAAGTTCCACTTAAAATCCAAACCAATTACTGTCAGAATCATAGAATCATGGAAAAGGTCGGATTGGGAGGAACCTGAAAAATCACCTCATTCCAACTCCTCTGCCTTGGTCAGGGACACTTTCCAGGTGCYCCAAGCCCCATCCAGCCTGGCCATGAACACATCCAGAAATGGGGCATCAACAACTTCTTTGGGCAAGCTGTGTCAGTGCCTCACCACCCTCAAGCAAGCAAATATATTTATTCTCTGGTAGCATTTATTTCATGAGAAAACCAGACATTCTATCATAAGCCTCAAAAAAAAAAATATGACCAGCTCCAGCCATGGATTTTGATCCCTGCAAGGTCACAGGCATGCCCAAAGACTCAGTGTGGGGCCTTTATGTGCTGACTTCCTACCTCCACAACCATCCATTTCTTTTCTAGGTTTGCAAATATGTCAGACTGAACTTCTAGAAATATTCAGAGGTTCTTTGCTTCTGTGATGGGGAAGAAAACCCAATTCCCAGCCTAAGAACTCTCTGGGATGGAAACAGGATGGTGTGATTTTCTGTTTCCAGGAGTGTCACTAGAGGATCAGGGAGTATCATTAAAGCATCTGACAGAACTTTCCCTGGACATATGCTGTATAATGTAAAAACACTCAAAGGATTAACAGCAATCGGGGATATGGCTCTGGCTGTGCACACACAGCAAATCTACAAACAAGGGATTAGAGATACAGCATATGAACCTGCAAGGAAAAAATAGTGGGGCCAGAAATGAAATCATAAGAGAAAGGGTATTCCTGCATTTGTAAAATTTTATACAGATCCTTGTATTCCACCATGGCTTATTTGTGTTGCAGGAATATGTAGAAATCCCACAAAAAGAGATCAGTCACAAGCTGCTGGGGTTTGTACACACTGCTCACGATGAAGACTGTATGCCCTGGAGCTTTCAGGCCAAGAGCTATTCCTTGCAAGTGCATCCACATGGACTCTTGACGTGTGGAAACCCAGTCCCAGGCGTTAGCCCAGAAGCATTATTTAAACAAGAAACATCTTTATTCTTTCAATGCTCGTTATTAAAATAAAACACCCTTGTGAATTTTAACAAGACCCATGCACTCCCTGCTTGGCTTTACTGCATCACCCTCTTATCTAGAAAGTTTTTCCTAATGTCAAACCTAAATTTTATTAGCTGCAAATAAAGCTGGTTCCTTCTTTCCCTATCCCCCAGTGAGCATGGGGWAAGATTTATCATCATCCTCCTTACAATAAACTTTAACATATTGCAAGATTTTTATCACAGCTCTTCTTTAGACTGCTGTTCCCAGACTAAACAAACAACCCTTTCAACATTTCCTCCTAGGTTGTTCCTTCTATGCCTCTGATATTTCTAGTGTCTCTCTCCTGGATTCTCTCCAGTTTGTCCACATTTTTCTTTACAGYGCAGTACCCAAAACTGGACACTCTATTCCAGCTGAGGCCTCACCGGTGCCAAGTGGAGTAGAATAATTATCTCCTGTGTCTTAGGTTGCAGTCACACATCCTGTTCTGCCTGCAGCTGAGCTGGGTGAAAAGTTTATTTCTTTTCACCCACTCCAGCTGCTTATCACCACCCCTCAGCTGCAGGCTCTCCCCCTCCCAGGTCAGCAGCGTAACTGCCGGGGGATCACTCCGAACACAATCTGGGTGAATGGTTCAGGTTAGAGGCAATAATTCAAATAACAGCCCTTTCCTGATCACCAGTTCAACAGGTCCAGGTGAGGCTGATGATAAGCAGGCATGAAAAAGCTGAAACCTGAAGTGGGAGGAGATGATGAGCAACAGGGTCATGGACAGCAGCTTTTGCTGCTGGAGGAACTGCAGCCAGGAAAGGAAACCTGATATTGTCCTTATCCTCAGCCTTTAGTTCCCTCTGCACCCTCAGTCCTCCTGATGCTGCTGCCCAGCTGGGAAATCCTCTTTTTGTATTTCTTCTCCCAGAGTTCTGTAGCTTGCACTTTATTATGAGGCTGACTTTATAACATTTTTTTCTCATGATCAATGCCCTTCTAAATTCAGATTTTGTTGTCCTGAGTAAGACCACTCCAAACAGGTGTCTTAYAAGCACATCCCTTGTTCTCATGCCCAAGGTGGTTATGAAAAGGACAGAGAGAACAGCAAGGTCTGGCTGCAAAGCTGTCACCTACCTGTTTAGACAGGTCCTCATCCACTCCTGTACCACATGAGAGTGTCTGTTTTGTGTCTGCTCACAGCCCTACTCTGGACAGGGTCATAGGGCTCACCAGTGTCACAGTGAAAATTCCGCTGGTTTCCTCCACTTGCTCTGCCTACAGAGAACACCTGGCAAGACCCCGTGTGAGCTTTCCCCGCTGTCAGGAGAAAATGCCAGACAATGTGGAAATACTGCACTGATTAGACTGGAGATGAACTTGTCTTTGCTTAATCTGTGGCTTCTGCAAAGATATGATGGAGGCCTGAGCTGGCTGCTGCTACCTTGCGGATTTTCTGCTTGCCTGCAAAACAGTGTTTTGTGCTCTGAGGTATGAAAACTTGGGAAAGCAATAATCCTGTGAGGTCTAAGGGTATTTCTATATCAGGACCACCAGCCACAATGAGAACATTCAGTGACATCATGACCCCATGGGACTCCCTCCCACAGCTGACTTTCCTTCTGCTGTGTAGACAGTTACACCCATTCAGCTTTACTGCCTTCAGCTCTGGCCATACCTTCATCCCACCCTTTGCTTATSCATGCATCATTTCCCTGTCCTCTTTCCTTTTTTTCCTCTTCTCATCTACTTTCCATGTCCTTCCATTGAAATTTCCCTCCAGCTTCCTTGTTTTCTCAGGCTTCCCTGTGCCACCTCTCCATTCTCCTGGCCCCACCATGGCCCCCAGTAGCCGCAGGCAGGCTCTGCCCTGCCCAGGCACAGCTGTGGGGACTCTGTTCATGCCACAAATCCCCTCTTTTCTCAGGCTCTGTGGGAGCTGAGGGTTGGGTACTGCAAGCTCATGGCAGGCTGAAGTAATAGGAGTAGAGATGAGGTGAAGTTCTTGTTCTGTCTTGAACACAGAGTGCCAATCACGCCACAATAGATGGTGGTTCTAGGCAGGGAACAGCTTTTCAGCCCACCAAAATTACACCATTAAATGGAATTTCCTCTATGGGCTAATCAGAATTTGAACCCATTTCTCTGGAGATAAAAGGCACAGCTCAATCTCCTGGTTTGCGAGGTCATCTGGAATACAAATCAACTTTCATGTATTCATTTGAAATGTTTTTATGTAAAGGATATTTTTTTTTAATCTGCTTGTTAGTGCTTGTGCCTAAACTGGAGCTGTGAAGTGACTTTTTCTCACTAGAGGCTAAATAAAGTACTGTACTGTTTTTATAAATGTCCTAAGCTTTGCCAGAAGGCTGGCAATGAAAGAGGCTGGCAGGAGACAGGCACTGTCTCTGTTCTGTATCACGGAAGTGAGCCCAAGGACACTGGCCAGTGCCTCCCATCYGCGGGAATGCGACCAATTAACACACGGATGATGTCATGGGATGGCAAAAGCACTTCCCTCGCAGCTCTCCCTGCTCTGCCAGCTCCAACCTTCAGTGTATTTTCCTCAGTCTGGTCCATGTACTGTAATAAGTAAGTCAACTGGAAAAAATATTGAAGAAAAGACTGAGGAAAAACAGAGTGTAGGGGCAGCTGGAGCCAGCAAAGAAGGCACACTGAGAGCTATAAAGACGCTTTGTGCAGCAGCTTCTCTCAACTTCAGGATATTTAGTTCCACAGGAGTTGGAGAAGATGGGTAATAAGCTGGCCTTTATTTTAAGGGATATCCCTTGTAGTCTCAGCTGCATAAAGATCAGTCTTTGGGCATGTGGAAACAGTGCTAACAGTATCTCTCTTTCAGTACCTCCTGCTGCTCACTCCATCGAATGGCCTTGGTCCAGCTAGAGAGGAAAAAAGTCCTCCATCGCAAAACAGTCATCAGTCTGAGGGAAAAGAGGTGATGAAAAGAGGCTGCAAGTGATGAAGTGAAGTAATTATTTATAGAAAGATACATGGCCACAGCATTCAGGTGCCTGCTCAGGAACAGAGCCCAGTACTGCTCACCCTGAATGTGAGGGAGATGTGCCTGTGCCTTCCCTGCCCCAAAACAGGCAAGGGGAGCACATCTCTGGGCTTCAGGTGCATGAACCACCCTGTGGAGTGGTCAGGGAGCACCGTGGATGTGGGATGAGGCTGCTCCAAGATCCAGCAAGGTGAGGGTCAGTGAGGGACGTGGCCAGGCTTAGACATAGCTGCAGCATCACTCGGGCATGGACCTGGGGTGGGCGCTGGAGCATGAGCAGCTCCTGAGAGAAGGGGTCAGCTGCCAATGGGACTTCTTCCAGCTCCTCCCACATTCTTTTTTGCCAGTAGCCTGCTCCCAGGTTGCAGGCACACCACGTCTGAGCTGGCAGCCAACCCCTGGAGAGGGAAGAAGATCTCACAGAGGCAGTCGGTGCTCCCAGGTCTGTRTGTACCTATGTAAACACTCATAGAACCGGGCTAAAGAGGAGACCTCTCTGCAAAAACTGTGAGTTCAGCCAGATGGGGTCGAGACATCCAAATGGCCACGTGCCACCTGGGGTTATGTATGTATTTGCAAATTGGTTCTGTGTTTGTGAACCACGACGTGCAGTGCTGATTATGYGTATATATAAATTCAAATTGGCTCCATGTGATTGTGAGTGAATACATGCTTATGGGGCACAGATACAAATCCCAACTGGTCCTGTATTATTGTGAATCAATATCCATAGTGCTGATTGCACCCACCCAAGTCCTTTTATTTTGTGGCTGATGGGGAGAGCCAAGATTTGAACATGGATGGGAAGAAGAAGCAGCCCTACAGGCACTGAGCAGAATGTCCCAGGGACCAATGTGTTAAATTGATCAGAAAACGTTTAAAATTTTACTTGGAAAGAAATTCAGAATAAAATTGCCATGAATGTATCACAAGGGAAGGTGGCTTGCAATGTTCTGTTGTGCTGGGCAAGCCAGCAAATGTTCACACTCCCTTTTAACCACAGTCACCTGCACACACTTAGAGAACATTTTTCTACCCTCATCATTTTGCTCCCAAGCCTTTGCTTTTCTGTTCTACCTCCATTACAAAACTGGCTTCAAACCATCTCCCAAGTCCAATGTGACAGAGATGAAGAGCAAAGAGATGCCAGATTGCTGGTGGGGGCTCTGCCTGACAGGGACATTGCTGATAGCTGGAATGTGCTAAGACAAAGGGAGAGCAAAGGAGCCCAGGGTTTTCAGATGGAATTGGAAGGTTCCAGGGGACTTCTCTCTGCCTGGTGAAACACTTTGCAGATCTTCCAACTGGTAAAATGTAAAGTGACACTAAGTGAAATAAACTACTTTATAATTCAGCTATAAGTATCTTCAAGAGCCATAGGACTAAATTCTAAATTGTTTAATAAAATAAAAGTTCTTGTTCTAGAAGGATTTTCTTTTTAATGGATACTTCAGATGTTCAGTTAAATGTATTGTGACCAATATAATTATCATTTGCCTGTATCTCAAAATTGTCTACTCAAGCACTACTGGGCTGAGTAGTTAATATGCACAAATAGAGATGCTGAACTCTCTTCTTGTGGATTTTATCATCTTTCATTTCCACTCACCAGAAGTACCAAAAATGTGGAGACAAGGGCCAGACTTAAGAGTATAATAGGAGAACTAGCTGGGAATAAACACAAGCTCAAAAACTAAATGTAAGGCTGGGCATAATTTCACTGCAGGAGAACAGGAGAGCAAAGCAAGAGGAGGAAAAAAAAGGAAAACAAGCAAAATTACTTTTAGAATGGAAGTTTGCCCATGTAATGAAAGGGATTACATCATGTTTGTCTGCAGTAGTGAAGGGCTGAACTCAGTGACCTCAGATATCCCTTCCAGCTCCTCAGGCTCACAGATATCATTTCACTGAGCACAAAAGAAACACCTGACCCCGCTTCCTTCTGCCACCGACCCAAACAATGCAGCTGTCTGTGGGCAGGAGAGCAATTTATGTACTGAGTCCTTTTTTAGAAGGATAGTCAGAGTTTATTCCRGCTCCTAAACCTCAGGATTTGGACAGAATTTAGATACCTGAGTTCCAGATGTGCCAAAGAGAGCAGTGTCTAACCACCATCACTGCCTGATCCCTGAGGGACCCTGGTCAATCTCCCACCTAAATTCTTCTGCAATCCAGAGTTAGGCCAGATCCTACAAAGAACTTGAAAGATCACTGGAAGGGCACACTCAGAAAGCACTGACAAATGCTAACAGAACCAGTGCTGAGGTGGAATATCTGCCCATTTCTTTCACATTATTTTGGGTACCCCACAAGCAACAGGAAAAGGGCACTGCAGGCTCTGCCCAGCCCAGTGCCTCTGGCTGTTTCTTCAGAAAGTGTGGAGTCAAGTTAGCTCAGTCCCCAACAGAAGTAGTTCCATCAGGAGCAAGATCCCAAAGGATCCAGGGCAGTCCTGAGGTGAGCACTGGGAGTTCAGGGAGGGGAAGGAGGAGGGTGAAAGCAAACACAACATTTAGCATTGTCTACATCCCCCCAACCCCTCCATTCCCTAGAAAAGCAGGCTGGCTTTTTGACTCTCTCTGCATGTCAGCCCAAGTATCTAACCAAGGTCACCTGCCTTGTCCTGCTGGAGTCAAGCCTCTTAACTTCAGCCATGACTAATGGGGGCCTAAAGCAGGTGGTCCTTTTTCCTGAGCTCAGTTCCTTAACCCAGCTACCCTGGTCTAAGGTGACTTGCAATTAGCAGCACTGTGACTAACTGGTTAATAACAGTTTCAGRTTGTGCTGCACGGATTTTACAAGTATTTCAAAATGCCACTGAGCTTTACAGTGCACTGCTTTCCCCCTGCAGATGGAAAGAACAGCCTCCACCAGCCCTGTGYATCAGGTATGTCTGTCAGCAGTGCTAATTCACCACAAATATTGTTTCYCCCTCACACAAATATTGGCTCCATCTCTCCTTCAGGAGGCAAAAATCCCACTGTTTCCCATTTCTCMGAGTAGCTGGGATCCAGCAGAATACAATATCCCTGCTTTGGTATTTTGTATTGTTACTTTTGTATTGACATTTTGGGAAAAAATGGGTGTATGGGCTGCCTGCTGAAACTCTGCAAGAGCTGTTGTTTCCTGCTGAGTTCCTGCAGGCAATGTGGAAGCAGCAGGCTCCAGAGCCTGTCCCTGTGTCCCTTGCAGAGGCAGTGTCCAGCCCAGCAGCTCGGGCCGTGTGTGGCTGCACCCAGCACCCCCACCCCGACTGGGAGCGCTCCGGCTGCCGGCGGAAGGTGGATTCAGAGGTGCTCCTTTAGGTTTGCTGCTGTTTCATTTTCCACCCCCATTTTTAGCTCTGTCAGCACAGACAGGTGCAGACAGATGTGAGCTCACCCTGCCCCTAGTCCAAGCCAAGGGGACTGGTGCCAGCCCCTGTGCAGGAGCCATGGGGCTGTGTGAGCGTGGCTCGGTGCCCAAGCCAACACTCCCAMTGAGAGCCATGGCCAGAAGAAGCCTCTCTCTGTCTGCTCAGAGCCCAACAGCTGCCCTGGAAAGCTGAGGCACAGCCACTGCTCTTCWGTAACACAACTTTCTTCTTAAAGGTGGATATGGGCATGAAAGCAAGGGGCTGAGAATTCCAGGARAGTCTCTGTTATCTTTCTTTGAAGCTGCCACAGATCAATCCAGCAGCAGCCCAGGAAGAGGACAGTAAGATCCAGGRGAGCAGTCTGCTTCCTTACCTCTGCTCAGCCCTCCCAGTCCAGATTGCCTATGTTTACCTCCCCTTCCTTGAGGGAAATGGAGCATAAYGTGCACTTTCCTAATGTAATTTTGGCCAGCAGCTATCGCTTGAAAGCTCAGTGGTGGTCTGACATTAAAAAATTATAAATCTGTTAAAAAAGGTAACACTTTTCTAGAGCACAGTCACACATGATATCCTATTTTGATAGAAGGAGAACAGTACCAGCATCCTTCAGCCCATATGTAGGCATGTCAAAAAAAGAATAATTTTCAAAAGAAATTCCTGGCTGCTAATGAGAAGTTTACTATCTGATCCTTTGTATATCAGTATGGTGACTCAGGGCTGGTTCTGGTGCAATATACAAATATATTCATTGTTCCTTTGTGCAACACCTACTTGGATTACCATGCTAGGACATGACTTCCATTGTTTGTGGCCAGGTGGAAAATGTCCAGAAAAAAAAATGTACAGTGTCCATGTGCCCAGTTTTCTCAGAAAGAAAAGGAGAATTGGGAAGGGAGTTAGTTCTTAATTTRGGCTACCTTCAGGTTAAGACATTTCTAACTAAATTTTTATTTGGTAATCAAAGGTCACCCTATTCTAAAACTCCATTGAGCTTCACAGCCAAAAATGGCAGCATTTGGTGGAATAGAAATGACAGACAATCCTTTCAAAATTAAATTGACTTCAGGAAGAAGATTTCAGGACTCGTTGAAAAGCAGAATATTATCCTGGGATCTGGCCATGACTGATAGATATTAAAAATTTCAGTGAAGTTTTGTTAATTGGAGCCTTCCTATTGTAATCTGTTTTGATATAAGCCTGTAGATTTAAAAAAGCTGAGATCCTCAAAWCTTTGTGAAACAAAATCAGGAGTAGAAATTGCAGTTGCTGAATGTTTTCTCTCTACACCTCAATGGGTCATTGTGGAAGAAGGAACAAAACCAGTCACTATCACCCTCTGATKCCAGAGGCTGCAGCTATTATCCTGTCCCATATCCTTGGGGACATCCAGACTGAAAAGACTGCGCAGCGCTGAGATGCTTGAAAAATTATTTGGGTTGTGGCATGTAACAAGCATCTATTCATTAAAGTCTTGCAATTGTGACCCAGCCCTTCATCTTGCACAAGATCTATRAAAAAGGCTGAGTGACTATAAATGTGTCCCTTGGAGCAAATTATGGAAGACATTATAGGAAGACTGGTTTCTAGCCAGCTTTTCCAGCTTAATGAATTCCTTTCAAGGATGTGTGAAAGCTCCATTGAGACCAATGGTGAGTATCCTCAGACTCCTCTAGGAAGATTTTATAAGGGGTCTCAACTATTGTGCTCTTATTTTTCTTCTATTTTCAGTTAGTTAGAAAATGTTTAGCTGTTAGTTTCAGCAGTTAGAAAATGATTTGAAATGATAACGCTACAGTTCAAACACTTTTCACTGTGAGAACTGACCTAACTGATCCATAAAGAGTCAGCAAAAGSTTCTCGTGCAGGTCAGGTTTATCATGGTAACAATAACCATGAAAACTATTGGAATTTGTGTGCTGACCACAAGAGACAAAAAATGTTTTCCTGCACCTTCCAAGCTAAACCCCCATTCATTTAATTAATGTACAGATCTGATTTTCAGTGTGTTCCTACAGACATCAGCTATACATGGACCTGGAATGGGAATACTGAGAGTCAAGGAAGACTTTGCTCAGATCAAAAACCTACACGTACMTTATATTTATGATACCTCTCGCAGCAAAAGGACTTTCATCTACACATTTATTATGTTATCAGCTGACTTCACATATTTTCTGTTTCTCCATTAACAGAGTGAGAAAGATAATGATCTGCAGTGTTTCTCTCTCTAGAGACTGGTTTGCTCTTTCAGACTCCATCCCTTCAATCACTCCTGCCCAAGATRTTGGGATGAGTGGGGGAGGTGAGGGAGAGAAATTATGAGCTATATGGAGGGAACCTRCAAAGGGCAGTCAATGGAAAAAAGAGGGATGTTTCATCTGGGAAGAAAAAGGCACAGAGCAATGGGGGAAATGATGGTAAAGAAACAGAGAATATGCAGGCAGAAAAGATGGGAGATGAATAAATGGAATTTAAAAAGTTTTAGCTGAAAAGTTCATCATGAGTCCTTTACTTGTGTGACTTCCAATCCAGTTGTACTGGAATATCCTGATATTCAGCTTTTTGCTGAGGTACAGAGCAAGTCACAAGGCACAGGGAGTGAACAAGTGCTACACAGGACAGCACACACCAGGCCAGCTGCTCCCACTCTGTTGGAGTCACATTGCCCCCTGTACCTGCTGCTGGAACTTTGTAAAGTACTACACAAGTGAAAACTCTGATTATTACCCAAAGACAGAAACATCCCAAAATAGGTATTGTCACATGTAACAGGAATTAGACACATGCTGAAATACCTGACATTACACAGACAGGTCCACGGGCTGATGTCAGGGCAGCTGCCACCTAGAGATCCTTCAGGCCTTGAGTCAGTAAGGGCTAAAATATCACGTTTGTGCAGAAAAGACATGACCATTGGGGTGAAATGCTACTGTCTTCATTAATGGGCTGCATGCAAGAACCATCCTTCATCCAGTTTGGAAAGCTGAGCCATAGATTCTAAGCATTTCCCTATTTTATTRTTTTCCAGACTACAAACAGAGGAAAATTAATTCCCCATGTAATTCCATTGAAATCTAGTACATTAACTGAGGGACTGCATTTATTTAAGCCTGTACCAATACTTATGAGATGACTTAAGGCCCAGAATGTGTTGACTGATGGCCCTTTACTGGGAGATGAACAGGATTGCTTTAATGGGAAGAGTCCCCAGCCACTGRGAGTGACAGTGGGGAGTGGGGAGAAGGAAAGAGAAGAAAAAGAGCAGAACAGAGCATTGAGACCAAGTAATTAATGCTTAGTGAGGCAGTAAAGGAGATGGACTCAGAGGACAGCAATACCAGCATTTTAATTCAGATGTTGTGGAGTTTCAAAGTCAAATCAGCTTTGACTTTGCGTTTGAACGCAGCTTTATCTACACAAGTGCCACAAAGAACTTACAGACTTTCTATTATTAAAAAAACAACTACCAGCATTGAATTATCCTAACATAGCAACAGGAATCCTGCCACAGACTGCCTGGGAAGCAAGGACCATACAGTTGGAAAAATCTTTTAAACCTTATACATTTTAGATTTCAAAAACTCATCTGACCTTGTTATCCCAGCACCAGAGCCTGCATAGCTACAGTAAGAGAAAGTTCATTTCAATACAGGGATGATGATTTGGGTGTATTTGAAAGTAATTAGAGATAACAGAGCTAGAAAGAAGCTGGAAAAGATCAAAAAGKAAGTTCCTCTTCACAGAAACTAATATAAGGAGATGCAAAACCTTCCAAAGTTTTGGATATCCTTTTCCAAGTTATTTAGAAGTTCTAAGGCTAAAGAGTACACCTCTTGTAAGACATAGACTTTTCACAGCACTTTAAATTAGAGACAAAAAATATCCAGTCCACAGGCCTAAATAATGTGGTTTGTGATGCATAGAAATGTGTGTGCCCTCTGAAACACTCAGCAAAGGGATCAAGAGTCAATCCTCAATGTTTCTTCCCTTTCTATAGGGAAAGCAGTTTAGAAGCAAAGGGTCAGTCTCATGGAAATTACCACATAGAAATTAGTGCCAAATTCAGGGGCAAAATTAATAACAGGGGCAGTGTAAGATCAGTTGAGCTTCTTTAGTTCTTTGAAAATGTTCTCCAAAAGTTTGTMGCACTTTTATATTTGTGAAACATAAAACCTCCCCTGGTATTCTGTATACCCAGGTGGAATCTGAGTCTCATGGATTTCCACCTTTTCTTTGCAATTAGATTTTGTCACAGTTGTTTGTAATTTTGTCACCTCCAGAATAGATTACACCATCATTTAGGGCAAGCACAGAGGGACCTTTGGAACCACCAGTCTGTGACTGCAGAGGAGTTTTGGCCAATGTGCCCACACCACACTCAGACTCTGCTCATTGCTTTGGATACCCCTCCAGCTCTTGGTAAAATTCATACTTTTAGTGATACACTGTGAAGTCTTTAATAATTAGGAGCTCCATTTAAATATGGCACCTCTTTCAAATATGAGTTGTTGCTGTTGGTTGCTTGGTTTTTCGAAAACCAACAGTTGAGTATTCTTGGTCTTTACATCAAAACCTGCATTTGACATATTTTGGGCTCTGGAAGTCAAACCAGCCATTTTCAGTGTTACCGTATTTCCGTATTTGCATTTGTTTGGTTGTTCTCCCCTTTGTTGCTGGATTGGCAGGGGTGGGGTATTCCTGGTTCCTTGATGGAGCTTTACAAAAGGCAGATCAACTTCCTAAACTGGAAGTCAGAACATTCCTGGTTTTGCAGGTTTTTATGCACGAACCTGCCAGTCTGTGGGGACTAAGGAGTGCTGCAAACCTCTCCTCTGTGTCAGTAAAACACGCAGCTCGAGCCCTCCAACATCAAATTCGTGGTTACACACCAGAATGATTCCCTCCAGACCAGCCAGGCTGGGGCTGAGCCCTGAGATGCTGCACAACAAAGTAAATAGGAAAATGTGCATGTCTGAAAAGGGAATTATCACTGTGGTTTAATGACTGCTCTGCCTCCCTGGAAAATGCAACATGGTGTGGGACTTTGTTCATGCGCTTCTTTTTCCAAGCTGCTATTGCCAGCTCCAAATGTTCAAGAACTACAGTTTGACCTTCGAAATCACAAGCCTGTCTGTAAAATGATAAATGTGGAGCTCTTTTACTGTGCTTTCTGGTTTTTGAGCTGTTAGGGTGCACCTGGGTCACACTTGCAAGCTTTATACTCTAACCATTAGGAGTAGAAACTTACTTTAAATTAAAGAAAGAGGAAAGCTGAGTTTCTAACCTCATTACACAACTGTAGTAGCTGGAGTGTAAGTGAAACATCAAACATCACAAGACTTGCGATAAAATCATGAGTGCTGACAACATCAATTTAGAGTAGGAGGTGGGATAGCAGGGGAAACTCAGGGCAAATGGATTTACTTTTTATCTTAATGTTTTTACAGGCTGTCTACTTTTATCTTTAATCAGAAGTTTTCAGTGGCAGTTCTTTCTTCGTGTATCTGTGCATGACATTAAAAGGTCAGTTCTGCATTAATACCCGATGCCATTTGCTAACTGCATCTCTCTATCAGGGATTACATGAAAAGGGAGGTGTACTGATGGTACACCTGGTGCTCGTATCACASCAAAGAGGAATTATGGAAGCCCAGGTCACGAGAGCATGAGTAAAACGGCAYTGAGAGGGATTCCAGTCCCCTGTGGGGTGTGTGTGTGAAGAATACAGGATGCTTCTCATGGCTCTGATATTTACTGCCTGAGCAGAGAATATTGTATGGAGAATTTGCCAGTAAAGCTCCACATTCTTTGTGGAATGGGTTGTTTTAAGGCATTACTTGCTGGATCTTTTATGCCTGAAAATTACCTCAATGAAAAATAATATGGAAACTCACAAAGCTAGGTAGAGTTAAACCTTTCATTATAATAAATTGGCTGTAATTAAGTCAAGTAATTAACGGATCTCTCTGATTATAGATCAACAGACTGGCCAGATCAAGAATTCAGGTCAGTCTTATGYGATGCCAAAGTGGCAGCAGTGATAAAGTGGTCAGCTGTCCCTCCACTATCAGAGGCAGTTTCCAGACCATTCTTTTATTGTTTGAGATGCTCCAGTTTGAGGGAATTGTGCAGTCACCAGTCCCTCCAACCACATGCAAAGGATTGTCAGGGGCAGGTTCCATTGTCACCCACCTGCTGTCACTGGCCTGATCTACCACTGACCTGAAAGTGCCRGGGCAGGCAGAGTGGCAGCTCCAGCATAGGGAATACTCTGTTCTATAGTGATAATCCTGGATTTAAAGTAGGAGCTAAGCCTGGTCCAAATGGCCAGTTCACTTCAGCTGCTTTGTGCAGCAACAGCAGTACAAGCCTGTGAATTCCATGGGGACAAGCCAGAGGTTTTTATGTGACATAACACTGAAATTTTACATCTTCCACTCATGAAGCCAGCCCCAGACCAGTCTGGGTGGGACCAAGTTCTTTAGTTCATGGATGATTATGTTGCTAATTGGAAAGAGAGACCAGCCCCTGTGTGAAGGCAGAGGAGGTGCTGAGGGTGTGTAACGTGGCCTCTGTCACAGCAGAAGGGATCCAGACCAGTGTTATCCCAGCTGGTATATAAAGAAATCAGAATATTACAGTTATTCCCCAAAAAACATTACAAACTCAGAAAATTCAAGACATGTATGCACAATTCAAAAATCCTAATAACCTCAAGTTTGCTCTGATGTGATACATAACCACATGTAACTCACAAGAAAGAATTTCATAGTTCATAGTCTGAACTTGGAAAAAAACCCGATTTTAGAAGAGAAATTACTTTTAAAAACATTTTTCAGTACATTTTTGTTCCATGTATTGCTACAGGAACAGGGCTTGGCCCATTCATTCTCATGCAGGTGATTCGGTGTTTGGTCTGATTTGATAGATTTAATCTTTCTACAAAACTCAGCTACAGAGGTCAAAGAAGGAAATGCTTTGTCATCCYTGCCTGCTTTCATGGGGGAGCATTGAGGTTAGCCTTCTGGATGTAAAATCTTACCACAGAGAAAGAAAACAAGGTTGGCTAACCACAATGACTTGACTCAAAGAATTAGCAGCTCTGACATAATGGAGGCATTCCTAAAAAATCTAGAGTCAGAGTTCTGCCCATTTTTTTAATAAATAGCAATCAAAAAATCTAGGGCCATAAAACTCCATAGGCATCTCAGAATTTTATTTCAGCCAACATCAATCTTCCTTTCCTTCAGACAAGCTAAATTATACCGGTAAATCAGCAACATTAAATCAGTCGAACCAACTGAATGCAAAAGCTGAAGGAACGGACCAAATTTGAACTGTGTGTACTGAAAGAAAACTGCTCATAAAGTTAAATCTTAAATAAACATSAACCCTTAGTGGGGGTACACACGGAAAAGGAAAGACTACAGTCTAAAACTTCTGAGAGGCCTCTGTATAAATGTACAGGGGAGTGGGAAACCGACTCGGGTTTCTCTGTGCTTCAAAGGCTGCAGCTTGTGGAGCCAGAGCTGTAACGGAGCTAAATCAGACTTACCAAGAGGACAGGAACAGAGCCACGGCCTGCCAGGGCTAAGCACCCAGGAGCATTCCCAGTTTGATGGATTCTGTAGCTGACACTGCTGGAACGATGCTGTCAGAGGTGCAGGATCCAGTGCTCCAAGCATCTGCATAAAGTAGGGCACGGCAGCCCCGGCTCTCCAGGGACCGGTGCTCACGGCCCTCYCGGATGTCACTGCAGGGGCTGAGGATGTGACATCCCTGCCTTTCCAGCTCAGGACCCCCTCCTGCAGGGATGGAGATGGGAATGTGCCGGCTGCCAAGTCACTGATGCGGCAATGGAGGTTCCTTGTTAGTTCAGGCTGATTTGTGCTGAAGATACTGGACTGGGAGCGGCTGAGCTCCAGGGGCAGCCTGGCTTTGGTTCCACTGATCACACGAGAGTGAAAACTGGGCAATGGATGCTCCAGCGGCTGAGGGACTGGTGCCCATGGAAATGCTGACCACACTGCTGGGTCATGCCTCAAACCCTGTGAGACTCCAGAGGTTCAAGCACTCTGTCCACCAAGGCCAAGGGCCTGTCTTACATCACCCACATCTCTCCCACACACACATCCTCATTTTCAGTTCACAAACCACACAGGACATGGGTTTTGAATGGTCCAATACAACACTCTTCAAGCTTATATAGGAATAGGATTCCACATATATAGGAATAGCATGGCTCACTGCTTTGTAGGTGCTTAGGAATAACCTTTAATCAGAGCAAATATTAGAGAAACTGTAATGAGAGAACACCCATACACATACAGRCAGCAGAACCCAGTAAGAAAATCATGATTTTCTCCTCCTCTACTGCAGATTAGCTCCAGGAGGTGTTTTGCTGTTCCATCCAGTGAGGCAGTTGTGAACTGTCCATGACAGAATTCTGCCATCCCCATACAATGATTTTGATTGAGGTTTTCTCAAGGAGTGCCCAAAGATGGAAAAGTGAACTTCCCTTAATGCAAAGCTCACAAGAGACCTCCCTCTGCTCTATTCCTATTGAGCAAGGGACACTTGAACTTGTCTGCAGAAAGCAGCTGAAAAAGAAGGTAGAAAGGGGATAAGAATGACTTGAGATTACTCATCCTATCATTTTGGATTCCTTTGATTTCATCTCACAATATGAAACAGTAGAGGTGGAGCAGGTCTAGTAGATCAGTGAATGCATGTTACTTGAAGAACAGGATTAATATCTTCCCACAGCCATCCACAATAAAGAATTTTTCAGCTGCCAAAATAATTTTGTGCTGAACAGAGGAATCCACAGGTGGGAAGCAATTCTCAGTGAATTTAGTTTCTGGGATGCTTAATAACTGCACATATTGAACTGCATTATTCTCTCAAACAAACAAGAGCATTTTTTCTGTGATGCCCTCCTGCCTGTTGGCCAAAGGGATCAGAATCCCGAGTTCTGCTCCTAAAGGCTGGATCCACACTACCAACTGGTGGGTTGATCTTGCCAAGACATTTTTAGAGGAATTATAAAAATCCCTCTTACAGAAGGGAATTATATGTGGTACTTAGGCAAAACAGGCATTCCATTTATAAATATAATTACTTCTGCTATTCTATCAAGAAAAAGAATGTAGTAGTGAGGGATACAACAGAGAAAATTATTTATGTGTTGACACTTAACAATATAAATAGAAAACAGATCTGGCTGGAACTAAGTGGGAAATGAAAAAAACATGAGGAAATATGTAACTGAGATTACCAGTTGGGAGGATAACTTATGACCACTCTTAGTGCCTTTTTTCCAGTAGTAGTACACTGCCTCATTTTGCTTTATGTTTGGATTGTAATTATGTGTGCACTTAATTAGCAACAAAYGCACAAACTTACTTTGCATTTTTTGGCAAATTATCTCCTTTTGACTGATGCCCTTGAACATTACAAGGCAAGCACTGGTCTGCAGTGGAGGAAACACAGTCCCTCTGCTCCAATGAGCTCTAGCACAGGTTGGGGAAGAAAGGAGTTGAGTGTGCCATTCACACTCACTCACAGTGACTGGATGAAATATTATCACCTAAGGAATGATTCTGACCCCATCTCTTGTGTCCATGCTCCTTTTACTCAGGCTGCTTGTCTGGTTATGTCCATTACTGCACATCTCTGCTTTAGATTTGGGAAGAGTATTTTCTCCAGCATCTTCATTCTTAATATTAGTGATTTATCACATATGGTGCACTATATTTTTACAAAGCTGTGATACCATGGTGATTAACACCATATGAGAACCTAAATAGAAAGGAACAGGATAACAGAAACGTCCTCCCAGCAGACACAGGGCTTTGGCTTGTTTTAGAGACAGTATCTCAGCTGCATGATTTTACTCTCTACAGAAGAATTCTAGGAGTTCCTTAATAGAAAACTATACTGTACTTGACAATGTTGTAGAGGGAGCAAAAAAMCTCATGTTTAATTTCTCTCTAGCCTTAACTAGGATTTTCAGATCAATTTGGTGAGATTGATTATTCTAACTCTTTTGATTATACAGATTTATTACTTTAAGAAAGCAGGAGAAAAAAAAATGTAAGAACCACAAGTATCCCCTTGTGTACGTGTACATATATATATTCTGGTAGAAATTTCTGGTAGGAAAATAACCCAGCTTCACACAGCCTTGCAAAMTTGTCCTGTCAATATTGCAGTCCCCACACAAAATCTATGCACTGAATCGACAYGGTAATGAGAAAACAATCACATTTTACTTACCCACCCAAACACTGTGAAAGCCTGGAGACACTGAAGGCTGCTTCAAATGAACACATCACTGCTGGGCACAGCACAGCCCTGCTTTCCAAACAGCTCTGTCCTCACCCACCTGGATTAGGGCTGCAACTGGGAGAGCCTTCCCCCCTGCACTACTGGATCCAAAGCAAGGATTTTACTGAAGTGTGGCGGCCAGCAAAAAAGGRGATTGTCTCTGAGCATTGCTATAAACCATAAACACAGCCTGGGGGCTGCTGGAAAGAGCCAGGGTGAAACCCCTGTGCTACAAAGGTGCTGGACATGAACTGTCTCCTGCTGGGCTCCCACAGGAGACGGGCAGAGGTGTGGGGAAGCCGAAGAGGTGGCTGCAARCTGGGCATCCCTGGGTACTGCTTGATCCTCCAGAGCCAGGGCTGGCTGATCCTCCAGGGAGTGCCAGGAGAGCTGCAAGGAGTGTGGGGAGATGAGCATGAGCAGCTCCACACGCATCTTCCCCCCAAGCAGCACAGCAGAGGTTAAATTAAAAAATGCACTGGGGAAAAGGTTGTTTCTGTAAAACTGGTCACTAGCAGCGAGGCCCCCAGGGATACTCTCCTTGCCTAAGGATGAAATGGGATTATGATGGTAATGTTTACTACACTGTAATTAAGGTGGTGTCAGGACTTTCATTAAAAAGTGTGTTTTTGTTGAGGGGCTACRGCTTGAAGAAAATTTTTGCTTGAGGCTGAAATATAACATGGTTTTCAGCCAGAAAACACATGCACAACCTTTATTATATATGTAATTTAGAATCTCAGTATAGCCTTGGCTGTGCAGGCTCTGCTATTGTTTCAATAGGGGTGTGTAGCTAATYGGCTAAAAAAATTAGTTATAAAGAAGTGGACAGAATTCTGTCTGGAACTCATGTATATGACGTGTCCCCATTAATTGTCTGTAATTAACGTAAAAAACCAAAGGCCAAGTGCTGCCCTTCTCACTCAGACACACGATGTTATTGGAGTAAACAGCTGTAAAGAGGATTTGGCACCTGTGTCCGGGTGTTTACCTCACTACAGCCCAAGGTCTCTCCCACATTGTAACACCTCCACAGAATATGAGGCTATCTCATGTGGGACAGAGATTATTTCCCTGCAAAACTGCCAATCTATGGCAAACTCATTTCTACAAACAGTATTTAAATTCCTATTATCACAGCACCCAAGATCTCAGACAAGGACACCTGTGCACGAGGTGCTGYGCAAAACAGAATAAAACAGAATAAAACCCCTTATGTGACTGCACCCAAACAAATCCTTCCCCCCATTCCATGGCCAGGTTTGTACAATTTCTGTTAAGTAATCTGAGTGTAACACACCACTCCTGCAAATAGCAAACACCGCTCAGACATTTATTTAACTTTCTGCATGATAAAGTCCCAACTTCACAGCAATCTATTGTCTCTCCCAGAGGTGCACACAAAGGGCCCAGCTACTGCCCTGGGTTCTTGCTGCTGGCTCAGGTTTTTCCATCCATCTGCAGTGTTCAGTTCAGCATGTACTGGTTCCAGGTATTAATTTGATTTTACTCAAACTGCTAGCATTMTACCTTTTTGGATTGAAACATCCATGCAATTAATAATATGTCACAAAAGATTATTTTTCTGCTGCCCACTACCACATAGATAAATAAAAGAATATTGAAGTTTATAAAATTACAGTTTCATAAATGTGTAAACCAGACAGGAAATCACAAAGAACTAACAGAAGTTCCTAAGTAATTTGTAGATACTTTATGTGACTTCACAGTGATGCTAAAAAATACAACACAGCACAGTTCATTGTTTCTTCTGAGAAAAAATACATAAATTGTCAGTTTAGGAAGAATTTAGGCATTTCTGCAAATGTTTAAATATGGAACAAACTTTATTCAGGAGGCAGTTGTCTTCTGTGAACCTATTTATGCATCGAGTTATTTATCTGCCTAATTTAGCATCCCYGGGATCATGGCCTCAGTTTGGAATAACTTAATGAATTTCAGTAGAGTGCCTCAGCTACCACTTGTCAAAATAGGATGATTCAAATGCAAATAAGTGCAAACATGTGCAAARTTAACATTCCTAATAGACAAAGCTTCTCCACATAGGAAGGTATTATTAATACTGCTACCAGAGGCAGGCAAGCATAATTCCTCATGTGGACAAACTCACTTCGAGTACCTTTTTTTTTAATTTCACTTAAATGAATTAAAGAGGTTAGATTTAATCTGAAAAAAAAAAARARRARAAAAAAACCAGAAGATGCCAGAATGAGTGGGTCTACATGAGGGTTATACTACAACCACTGGTTTTAAATTTACACTTTGGCGTGCACAAAAAGAACATTTTTTTATGAAGATAAAAGCCTCCACGTGTAATAACTCGATAKATAGACAAGCCCTAGGGGCTTGCATCTTGAGCACTTAACATTTTTGGCCTCATCTTAATGGATAAAAAAAGGTGTGTTTCTCAGTCACATTAGCCCAGTCAAAGGAGCTTAATATGATGAAAAGGCCTTAGGGTTTGGTGAGGCTGAGGTGTAAAGGTGTGAGGCAGCACATCCATCACAGCGTGGGCACTGCTGCTTTCAGCACACGCTGAACTGATTGGGGGGAGCAGGCAGGGATGGGGGGCCTGGCCTGTGTTAGCCCAGGCAGGGATGGGGAGCAGGCAGGGATGGGGGGCCTGGCCTGTGTTAGCCCTGCGTTCTTACAAACTCTGGATCCCTTTGTGTGGGGGGCCGCTGTTTTACAACAGAAATCAGGATATTGCACAGTGGGGAGGTGAGAAAACATGAACTAGAATGAAATGTACAGTCCTCATGGACTGTGAATGCCGCCAAAGAGAGCAGTTATACGGATTCTGGGTGGACTGGACCTCCGTACTATCTGTCCACTGCTCCAGAGCAGCTGGTCACTGGAATTCTCCAGCTGGCTATGGGAATGCTACTCAGGATGAGAAGCCAGGCTTATTTCGCACCTTTGCAACAAAAAGCATCTCCCCAAACTGCTGGGAAAGTCCCACTGCCCAAGGGTGTGTGCGTGTGTGTCACAGCCACTACCCAGGCTGTGCTGCTGCCTWAAGTCAGGCAGAGCTGTGAGATGACAAGTAAGCAAAACTGATAAAAAGAAGAAACAAACATTTTGAGTTTAAAACTAGGCTTCCACAACACATTGGTTAGCATACGACAATTAACATATGCTAACATTTTTTGTAGCCCAGCCAAGTTTAGTACAAATTAACCAGAAGTCACGTATTTGTATGATGTAATCCTGATTTTGTCACTTGTTTTAGGCTTTGTCTAGAACTCTTTTGTTTTTTAATACTGAAAAAAACGTCAGTAATGTGGATATTTCTGAACTACTTGGGTGAATATAAATGCAGATGTAAAACAGGTATCACAGGCAGCTGATGTGGCTGCTGCACTCAACTGCCCCTGCACCTTTATCCTGAAGTTTGCTACAAGAACCATATGGGATGTGCAGCAGCACCAAACTCTCCCCATCTTTCAGAGCAGCACACTGAAGTAAGCAGATGTTGAACACAGTCAATTATCAATTTAGCACAGGCTAAGACAAAGTGGTTCAAATATGTATCATCTGAAATGTTAGCAGGCTGTTGATGTAGCTTACATGAAGTCTTTGTGATAACTTTTCTGCAATGGGAACACAAACGCAAGGAGAACAAAAATCAAACTTTTATTTGCTTTATGTAGAGTGATGAACAATCATTCAGCTGGCAGAGTTCTGAACTAATATCATAAACCAGAAAGTATCTGGATTCCATTTCTGATAGAACCCAGATTTTTTTTCTTATTATTTATGTTACACACACCACTTTAGTTGTATAAAGGCAAAATGGTATTTACATTCCAGTTGTCATTTTCCTTTAAGTGTAACAGGATCATTTTCCTTAACTAGCTGTTTCAAGAAAACATCCCGCCTTCAACTTTTTATATTATGAAAGTATCACTCTTTGTTATTAACCACATTGGGACAGTTTAAGATGTTTTGAAGTTAAAACCAGTAGCATGCTTTGTTTAATCAGTACTGCAAGGATCTTACTTACATTTCAGACAGAATTCCAAAACTACAGAAATGTTTATTTAGAGGAAGGCTAGAATGCAATATCCTAGTTGAAAGTTTCAATGCTGCCTGCCCTTGAAAGTTAAAAAAAAGCAGGTGTGTCAGCTCACCTGAGTTAGTTTACAATGAACTAGAGGATATCTTAACATTCAGTAAAGCAGACAATCTGTTCACTCAATATTACATATTTGCTGTAAAAATGTGTGTTTTCCAGACAGCGATAATTTATAATAGGTGGTTAGTGTGGCCAAGGTATAAACGTAAAAATTTTCCTGACAGAACTGTTCAAATATCCTGAATCAACAAAGCACTCCCACACTGGATTTATGTGTGGTGACACGTCTCCCGACTCGTCCCCCTGCCTTCTCCGAGTGATAGATAACGCCAGCAAATACAGTTTCCAATTCCATCTCCACTTCAGGTTCCTGCTCGGAGTCTCTCTCAGTCCTACTGAGATCTTCACACCTTAGATTGCCACAGCGGTGGCTGCAGCCGTTCACAGCACAGACCTGCCCAGCTGTGTTTGGACACGCAAGGAGATAAGGCACAGCAGCAGAACTCATGGGCTAAGTCCCTTAATTCGCTCCTGCGCTACACCACTCTACACCAAAGCTGACTTTCGTCCTGCCTCCACTCCCATTTTATATTGATTTAGAGACATCTAATGAATGTATTAACAAAAAAAAAAAAAAGGAGAAAAAAATTTAAATCGCACATCTGTTTTTGTATGAGAGACAAATCCCAAAGCTCAACCACTCGCAGGTGATCTAAAGGTATTAGAAAACATTTCCATGGGAGGACTGGATGAAGCATGGCCAAGTGAACCCAGCGATGTGGCCGGACGCGCTCCTGCCGTGGGATGTGACAGCTATTCCTCACACACGGAGCAGTCGGTGTGAGCCCATGGTGCGCTCACGGGTCGCAGCTCCAATCAATTTGCACATGCAGAGTGGCTCTGACACATCCGAGGCTCACCCAAGCCGTGGCGCATGTGCACTGCCTCCGCACAGGCACAGCCAGTGTTCCAGGAGATGGCCATTTTTTTTCAGTAGACCAGATGGCAACCTGGCAACTCCAGCAAATGCCACACCAGCGATCCCAATGTRCAGAGGCTGTGGCCCTTTCCTTCCYTCTCCCTGCCCTTTTTCTCTTTACTCCACCCAAGCCTGGGCCTGTATAACATKAAATGTTTTCAGTTAAATTATGCTAACTTGCCTGAGTTAACAAAATTCAACRGTACTTTCTTCTGTTAGACAACATGTAAACACATTAAGATCCCATATCTGAAACTCTATGAGCAGTTTGTCTATGCTGTCATTTGCAGACTTAATAACACAAACATTTAACTCAGGATTTTTTTTTATTTGGCATAAATGAGWACATTTTCAGTGATAGGGCCAAGAAAGCCAAACCAAGAATCCAGCTGTTCCCTTTGCATGGCTGAACAATAGGGATGGCTTTATATAATTTTATACATATATAAGTGGAGACAAATGTGTTATTTTCTGATATATTTCACACATTGCATGAAAATGTCACAAAGGTCTAATTTAATTACTCAAACTAGAAAAGCAATCAGCAAAGGTTTTGTTATGAAGTGGTTCTGAAGAAAACAGGCCATCAGAAGTCGTATTTGCCACAGTATATCATTTTAATTTAGAATTCCGACACTGACAAATGAAAAATTGGGGAATGAATAGCACTGTAAAGGTCTGGATTGCTTTGTTTTGCGTTTGTTTTTACGCAAAAACAAAGGGAAAAAAAAGGAGACATCAGCCCTTCCTTCCCTCTTTGTACCTGTCTGATACCCCGGGCCATTTTATTAACTGGCATTCAAACGGAAGCCTAGAAGCCACCGGAGACGCGCTCAGCGCTGGGCTCTCGGGATGTGTTTACTCGCACCCTTGGGGCTATCGCTCCCCACCACGTCTGCAAGTCCGGCGAAGTTCCCGAACCCGCCCGCCCCAAACACGAGTCACCGCGCTGCTCTTCCGTCCGTGCGCCCCGTTTCGTGATTCAGCATCCGCGCCCCGAAGCCGCTCCCTCCGCACCCGCCGCTCCGGCCYCGGGAGGGAGGGAGGGAAGGAAGGAAGGAGGGAGGGAGAAAGGGAGGGAGGGACGGCCAGGCTGGGGCCCCGCGGGGGCGGCTCAGGGGTGCCCTTGGGGCGGTGCCCGGTGCGGGAGCCGCGGGGAAGCRGCCGCTCCGCACCGGCGGCCCCGCTCCGCTGGAGCCGCTCCCGCCGCAGGCAGCRGAGCGCGTCGGGGCAGCGCCCGGGAGGAAAGTCCGGGGGAGCGGCCGCTTCCTCGCCCCGTGGCCGGACTTTTCTCCGGCTGCGAAGCTGCGGGGCTCCCCCGCCTCCCCTCGGAGCCCGAGTCCCTGCTGGCCTCCGGGACACGTTAAATCCCGTGTAATGAGGCTTAACCCCGCCCCGCAGCCGGGCGGGCAGGCAGCCAAGCGGGCCCCTGCCCGGGGAGCTTCGCCCCCGCCCCAAGCGCCCGCAGCTGTTCCAGCCGGAGCTGCTGGAAAGCGGCCACGCTCCCCAGACTTTGTCTCCCTCGCACACAGCGCTGAACTCTGCTCCCTCCCTCCTTCCCATCCCCCGGGGCGCTTGCGGCTCCCCCCGCCTCCACCGCCCCGAACCGCAGACGCGCGGCGGGGGGAAGGGGGAGCGCTCCCGCCGCCGGGCTGCAGCCGCCTCCCCGGGGRCTCCGCGGGGCTCGGGGAGAGCGAGCGCTGCCGGGGCGGGCACCGAGCGCTGTCCCCGGAGCTGCGTTCCGCGGAGCGCAGCCCGCGTGCGGGGAGCGGCGGGAGCTCCCCGCTGCGGAGCGGCCGCTCTCATCCAGACGGGGCTTCTCCTTTTCCACAGGGAAATAAATTAAAAAAAAAAAATAACAAGGGCGGGGAGAGGGTGGGGGATCGCTGGGGCAGCGGCCGGAGCGCGGTGCGGGGTGGGGTGCGCGGAGCGCCCCGTGGCGCCGCGTCCCGTCCGGGGCCRCTCCGCGGTTTCCCCGCAGCCCGGCGCGGCAGCAGCCCAGCCCGTGAGGTCAGCGAGGCGGCGGATGGGTGTCTGCGCCGGGGGACGGGCGGTGGGCGGGCGGGGCAGGCGCAGTGTGGGGCCGCGGCAGGGGAGGAGGAGGAGGGCGGGCGGTCGCTGTGTCTATGTGTCGCACTGGCGGGGGGGGAAGGGAGGCGGGGAGGGGGGGGTTACACACCAGGGCAGCGCCGGGATCCCTTCTCCACCCCGCGGGGAGGGGGGCAGGGCACCGCCTCCTCCTCCCCCTTCCTCCTCCCCCTTTTTCACCCTTCCTCCTCCTTCTTTCCCCAAAGTTAAACTTCCTGCTCCCGGCCCGGCTGGGAAGGGGACTCGGAGCCCGGCCGGACTCAGCCCCTCGACACACACAACAGCTGGAGCTGTCAAAACTTCCTCCGTTCGGCCTCGGCCCCCGCCGCCTCCGCCGCCGCCGCCCGCTCCTCCTCCGCCCCCGGGGGCTCTGCGCGGGGGGAGGGCGCAGGGCCAGGGTACAATGAAGCGGCGGCCGCCGCAGCCGGGCAGCGCAGCAGCCGGAGCCGCCGCCAGCGCCCGGGGCCTCTGAGCGGGGGCGCCCAGCGGCGGGACCAGCCGCGTCTTTCTCGCTCGCTCTCTTCACCTCCCCCAGCCCCGACAGACCCCGCCGAGCCCGGGGAGGGTGTTATTGTGTGTGAGACCCTTCCTTCCTGCCTTCCTCTGCGCTTTCTCTTCGCCTCCCCCCCTCACCTCCTCCTCCTGCTCTCCCCATGCTGCTCCCCCTGCTACCTGTGCTGGTCGGCGGCGGCTGAGGCCAGCGATGCGAGGCGGAGGTGGAGGAGGCGGAGGTGAGGAGGAGAGGAGCCGCGGGAGCAGGAGGAGCATCGGGATCCCCATCACCATCCTCATCTTCATCCTCATCATCATCATCCATGTGTCTCTCTCGTCCTGCTGACTAGGATGTCAACGGAGGACAAGAGTCTGGTGGTGGCGGTGGTGGAGCCGCCTCAGCAGCAGCAGCAGCCCCCCGAGCCTGGAGCTCCCCCCCCAGCAGCAGCAGCAGCAGCCACAGACAAAAGACCTAGGGGCCGGCCTCGCAAAGATGGCGCTTCCCCTTTCCAGAGAGCCAGAAAGAAGTAAGTTCAGCGTTTGTGTGTGCGAGGCAGAGAGGGGCCGGGGCAGGCGGCCAGGCGCAGGCAGAGCTGTCAGTGGAGACTCGCTGCTCGTCGCCCCCTCCCTCTGCCTAATGCCATTTTGAGAAGGGCCCTTCTTTCTTCTCCTCCTCTCCCCTTTGCACTTTCCCCTCCTCCTCCTCCTTTTTCACCTTTGTCTTCCTCCGCCTGCTCTCCCTTTTCCACTTTTCTTTCACCATCCCTATCCCTTTCTTCTCCTCCTCCTTCGGAGTTTGTCTTTAGCTCTTCCCCCTTCACCCTCTTCCTCCTTTTTCCCTTGCCTTTGCACCTTCCCCCTTCTCCTTTTTGGGTCCGTTCCCTTCCAGGACGCTCGGCTGCCTTCAGCGTCGCCTGGGTACTCCCTGTGCGTTGACGGCAGTTCCTCGTCGCTTTCCCTTGTTATGCCCCCCCTCTTCCCCTCCTCTTTTTGGGAAGGCAAACACGGTTCTCGGCGGGCGGCGGGGAGGACACCCCCGCACCCCCCGCGCACACGCAGAGTTGAGGCAGGAGTTTCTGGGCGGCGCGGGGGGAGCTGTCAGCGGCCGCCGCACGGAGGGACGCGCCGGCGGGACGGTGCCGAAGCACAACAAACACACGGAGGGAGGGGGCGGAGGATGGCGGGGGGAGCCCGTTCCCAGGCGCTGGCAGCTCTCCCTTCGCCGCGGGGCCTCTCCCCGCCGGGAGCGCGGGCGCTCGGCCGCCCCGGCTCGCCCCCCACCCCGCTCCCGAGGGGCCGCCCCGCTCCCCGCGGCCCCGGGCGGGGACCCCGCTGAGGGAGCGGGGGTGGCCGCGCTGCCGCTGAGGGGACCTGGGGAGTGGGGCCGGGCTGCTCTCGGCGAGAGGGCCCGGCCGGCGCTGCCCGGGAAGCGCCGCTGCCGCGCTGGCTGCGCTCCCCGCGGGTTATTTTTGAGTAGGATGGAGCTTGCCATGGCATAGCTGATGGCAGCGGTAATAGGGCAAAGCTGGGCGGCACGTTTGGAGAATGAGCGTCAGGATGTGACCGAAACAGCTCCTGCGCTGTGGGCTCTGTCCGAGCCTCGGGGTTCAGAGGTTGTTCCCTTTGTTTTGGGGGACGCGYTCAGTTTGATGCTGCCGCGTTTGTCCTGGAGAGGTCCTGGCGCTTCCCTAAACGCCCATCCCAAACCTCGCTGCCACTTTCGGTACCGGAGTCATTATGGTTGGAAAAGACCTTTAAGGTCAAGCCCGACCATAAGGTCACAGTGGAAGTCCGCAACACGACAAGGGATTCTACTGGGCTGGACCTAAACGCAGGCAAAGAATATGCATCTTCTGTGTGCGTTTGCTTTTACAGARCTACACGTATCCCAGGATAGAATTATCATTAGTTTGGGATACATGATTTTTTTTTKTTRTTGTTGTCATTGGTGAAAGTTTACCTGCAAAGATTTTCGTGTCACCTCTGGCTTTGGGGAAGGTGTGTTGTTTGCAACTCYCATTTTTCATTATCTTAACATACCTGCTTGATAGAAATTTTAATATAGGGGTTGTTGAAAGTAGTTGGCAAACATGTAGTTGTGGTCAAATTCTTGGATTCATCTCCTTTACTCTTAGTTTTACATACTTCGGTTTAATCTCCACTTACTAGAATCGAAAACTTACATAGGAAACCTTTGAAGGCTATTTTTTTAAAGGATTTAAAAAAAAAACAAAACCAACCAAACTGTAAATGCAACTGAAATGTACCAGTCTACACAAAAAATGTAAAGAGTGTTATATGTGAAAATTGACATGTCTTGTTAGGCCAGTTTGAGGTTGTATATACATTCTTGAGGAAAAGTGGGTGTTGAAGAGGTAATTCCTTGTATTCATTTAGGTTTTTGGTGTCATGGGAATATTGTTGGCGAGGTTTAGGAAGAAATAAAATATTCCTGTAAAAATACGTGCTTATGCTGACAAACACCTAAGTGTTTGTTTAAAAGTGGGAAATTAAATTASCTGAGACAAAAATTAAAATGAATCAATACTCTTTTTCTTCCCACACTGATTGTTCCTGGCTGGTGTGTTGCTCAGTGTCCTACTGCATCTTTGTGGAAACCCTGTACTTTTGGTAAAGGCATCATTACATAAGTCATAAATGTTTTTGAAACCAAAATTTTATAAAAAATGGATATTTTTCTAACTTGTGCAACRTAGGTATGGACTGGTGGTTTGTAGTTGCATCCATTTTGTGAAGAAAATGGTTTTGTTTTGTAAGTTTCCCTATTTCMAAGATACTGATTACAACTAGCCTAGCAAATACAGAAATGAGACAAGTAAGACTATACTCTGTTTTTTCCTCAAGGGTGCTTGGTCTTGTCTTCCTTTTCACTTCTATGCTTTCCAGTTGGATTAATGTGCCTCATGCAAACCAGATAAAAGAGCATATGTCAGACCATTTTCTGTACTGTAATCACAYGTCTAAATCACTATTAGCCAGTCAAATTGTTCTACCGCTTTATCCCATTATAGGAAATGTTTCACTGAATGTTCAGTCTAAGTGCAGCCTAAGTAATGATAAAACCAAGAGCCCTGCATTAAACTGGCAAAGCCAGAATAGAATAATTCCTCAGCTATGGATGCCTCCATTAAGCAGCAGTGCCATATTGAAGAGTGATGTAGGTTGGTACTTTACCTTCTTTGCAGGCCGTGTTTTTAAGCAAATTTGATGAGTTTAAGCAGACAGATGGAAAACTGCCTTGGATCTGCTCCTGTGAGATGCCAGGGATTCTCAACTCTTCCCAGAAGTAGTCTATGTTAAGGGAGCAGAGGGTTCTATAGTAGGACAGTGCTTTGCCACATCTCATTCTGCATTTTATCTGGGTATCAGTAAAAATTCCAGTGGTGCTGGGGACAGAGATGGGGACAGGGAACCGTGGAGGTTTCCTGTTGGTGAAGATCTGGGAGTCAGTGTCATCAGTACCTGGAGAAACGTACAGATGGTAGAATGTGATGCTGGAACAGCCTTTTATCATTGTTTGAAGGATGTAGGTTCATGGTAGGACTGTCAGGAAAGTTAATCTTAGGTGAACAGTTCATTTTTATTATTTATATTGTAAYTGTGCCTAGAGGCCAGGACACCATTACACTACATGCAGTACAAATGCATAAGCAAAGATTGCTCCTGCACAAACAATTTCTTAATTTAAATGTAAAGATAAGAGCACATGCAAATGTAAGAAATGTATTGGGAAAGCACAAGGGAGCTGTGAGAATGCTGTGAGCAAAAGAACCTGCAGAAGTTCAAGAACCGTGGCTATCTCAGCTTTGGGGAGTGATTCATTGCCATCCRCCTTGGAGGATGTATTTAAAGGAGGGGGTTAGGGTTGGGACCCCGAGGATTTTCACAGATAGTTGTTTTTCTGCCTGAACTGTCAGGCCAACACTCMTATTTTCTTCCTTGCATTTTGGCAAGGGGATATCTGTACAGAGCAGCAATTCAAATTTAAGAGGTAGGGCAAGAACTGGCCATGCAGAGCCTTGAAATAGAGAGCAAGTTCATGAATACAGTGTGTCAGGAAGAATACAGAGAACTGTATACAAAGCAGTGAATGAGGAAAATATTTTTGTACTATCATCCTTCTACCTTAAAYGGTAGAGAGATTGAATTTATGAAAGTCAGGAAAGGATAATAAAGTTGCATTACTGAAGCTAGTACATGATGGAGAAGAAAGAAGCTTTCAGATGCGTGGTTAAAAGAACTCTTGCAGATATTGTAGAGGAAAAAGTAGAAATAATTAGGTGTCCTCTCACTGAATGGCCTGAAATCTTGGGAACTTAACTCTTGCTTGGATTATACTTCAAGTACCAGGGTAGGGAGCTGAAGGATAGAAATGTGGTCAAAAAGAAAGAAGTTATAGAGGAAGAGTTTTGTTTTAACTGTATTGTCACTGTATGAACAGCTGGTTATTTGTGAAAATGTACCAGAATAGTATTGTACAGGTGCAGTAAACATTTTTGTAATCAGTTTTAAGTAGTAACACTTTCTTAATCTCTGCAGATTATAAGAAGCACAGACAGATGCAGGTTCTTAGCAAAATTTAGAAGCAGAAGTTTCATTGATTGTGACCTTTCGTAGATCAGTGTCTGAGGTCACTTGAAACTTTATTTTTCAGCATCCATAAATTCTTGATGTGTGTTGCAAATTATTTTTGCAAATGTGTGTGGTTTAAAGCAGCATATGTTAATGATTTCAGAATTGTGGAAAATGTTTTGTGTGTTTATTATTAATTACCTGTGTTTTAATTTCCTTAGTAATTTTTCATTACTTGGGCCAATGCAAGCGCCAGTAGGTTTTCAAAGGCCATTGATTTTACACATGCAGATAGTTTTGAGCACCCTTAAGCATAGTGGTTTTGCCAGGAAATGATTATTTGTGAAATTTTACCATCATCACTTTGGTTGCATTTGCATTAGGGCAGGCCAATATTTAAAGATACCTACGCTCATTTCAAAAGAACCTTAACGAGTTGGATGGAACTTTATAGCTCAGCTGTGTTTCTTTAGTTCCTCACACACCTTCTGTGTGATACTGGTGTCTTTACTTGCCTGCCCTTTTCTCAATTCAAAATGTAACATTTGCAAATGTAAGATATGTATTRTGTTGTAGAGCAAAAATGTTCCTAAATCCAAGATTGCAGTTCATGAAGGTCATCACTACCTGGCAAGACCAAGGTCTTTTGATGGACAAGTTTTGTACAATTTTTGCCCAGAGAAGGGTTAAGGTATTAAAGCAAACACTGGCCTGTACAAGCCAYGTGTATCAAACTGTTTGGCCAAAAGCCAGAAAACACATAGTAGAACACAGAGTGAGGAGATGAGGTGTGAGGATTGAAGCTGGCTCTTTGCAGAACAGGGCTGAGCTTTGTGCCATTTTCTTCAGCACCCCGTGTTCTGTGACTTCCTGCACTGTGTTTGAATTACCAAGCAATTCCCCAACTGCTTCATGTACTTTTTGCATAGGAGCCTGGCATGAACTGCTCACAGTGCTTAGGAGGTGAATGAAATCTTCAGATTTYCAGTTCTTGAAGAGAACTTCTATGATACATGGAGTTATTAAAAATGTTTTGCCACAAAGTTGTTAAAATGTAGATTCATGTGGTGTCCTAACTAGTGTCTTAGGGCGAGTGAAGTTAGGTTTAATGCTGGAAATAGATGGAGAGTTTCCGCAATTTGAAACAGACTGCACTTGCTGTGAAGGGCTCTGAGACTTTTTTTGACRTTCAGTTGTTAGTTTCTTTTTTGTTTGTATTTAATGATCCATTGACTTTCTGCAGCACTTGTGAGAGCACCTCCGAGAGCTGTGGGACAGTGTTGTGACAGACCAAGTTGATGGCAGTCTGTGAAACCTCAACAGATTCTAACAAGGTGTGTCTTACCCAGTCTCTTGGTTGCTGCTCTGAGCCATCTACAYACCAGACATCTCTTCATCCTGTGTGCAGTGACACAAAGGAGACTTTTCCCAGCTTAAAACAATAAAACAGTTCCATTTTCTTGGCTTTGCTTGTGGATTTTTTTTCCTTGTTAGCATGTTCAACTCCTACTGACTTCTTATCATTGTTCTTTTATAAGATAAGTAATTGGAAATGGACATTTCTATTCTTTGTCATCATTTCAGTTGAGAGATGGTTTTCCAAGGCAGTTGCCTTGCTGAGAATAGGTGAACTATGCCTTTCTCAGGCTGGAGTTGTTCTTTAACCCTTTGCACCACAGCAGTATTGGAGGGGCAGCAGGATTATGTATTATTAGGAAAAATGGAATTTCCTTATCTACCACTAATGATCACTCCCTTATATTACTATACACTAATGCTGTRAAATTAGCTTTTTGAAAAATGCTGTCATAGGTACACTAAAATGTTACTAATTGCTAAAAATTAAGTGACTGACAATTTCAGGAAATACCGAAAGCTCTTCTTTCTGTGTTTAATAGGTGTGGTCACCAGGTCATATATATGGTTCATATAGTTTGGATAAATACCAAGAAACAAGATTTTACTACAGCAAGTACKTTTTTTGCTAGTAACTTGTATTGAATTCTGCATTTTTTGCTTTGGTTTTTCACTGGAAAGATGGCACTGGACGTTGCTGTTCATGCCATTCTTCTGTTARTCAAAATAAGTTTGGGCACTTATTTCAAGAACTGCATTGAGTAAGTTCTTCTAACACCATTGGTGCTTTTGAAAGCAAGTAAGATGAAGTAGGAAACCCCTTAAAACCTGAAATATTTAGTGCTTAAAGAAACATAGGCTGGGAGTGTACRGAGTGCATCAGGTGGTTATTTTCCCCAAACATCATAAATCTTCAGCTGGTTCTGGCAGCGAAAAGGAGCAGCAGCGCTGCCCTCCCTCTGCTACCAGCTGTTTGTTCTCTCCCCTGTGCTGACCCAGGCGCTTGTGGTGAGCTGCACTGGGAAATTGAGCTGGGTTAGAACTAACCTGGCAAAGAAATGTGTTTGTGATAGCACAAGGGAGGAGGCCAGAGCAAGGGCCAGGCTGCGGGGAGGGAGGCAGAGCTGYGGCTCCTGGCAGCCCTGCCAGCCTGYAGCGCTGTCTGCGGAGGTACAGCCTTGGAGGTCTGAAATTTGAGGGTCTTTGGTTTTCAGGCTGAATCCTTTGATCTTTCCAATACAGGAGTAATTTCAGGARGTTGAGATTTTTACAGCCTGTAGTCACATAATGCTGATTCATTGGTTGTTAGAAAAAAAAAAAATGTTGGGAGTGTTCTTCATGGCATATAAAGGAGTTGCTCTCATCTTTCTTGCCCCAGACATTGGCATTGATTAAAGAAGGAATTTCAGTTCCCACTTTGATTCTGAGAATCATTCTTAAATTGAGTATGTAAAATACGCTAAAATAACAGTATAAGTGTTTTATGTTAATTATAGTTTCTGATATTCTGGAAGCTCCTTCCTAACAATAGTATATCAATAYATAGGCAATATTATAAACTCACATGAGATCTTGCTTCTTTCAGAATATTTTTCACTTTCACATTCTTTCGGGAAGTATTTTCTTAAATCACACATGCACCCAATCCTATTGCCATTCCAATAYGAATTTATAATTACTGATTTTTTCAATGCTGTATTTATCAACATTCTAATTGCTTTTCTTGAAGAAAATGCTGGAAGCACTATCAAACCTAGGATGTTTCCACCCAGACTTTTGGCATTGGGTAGGAGGAGGAAAAAAACCAGGCCTTTTTCTCTTCTACTATGTTATTACTGAAAAGAAAGTCTTGCCAAAACAAGTTTAATTAGGCTATCAGGAAAAAAAAAAATCAGCTTTAGGAAAATGTACTAGTTTTTTAGTTTGCTTATTATATATTTATATTCCTTGGAGCATGTGCAGTTGACTCACTCATGGCACAGTAAGATAAAGGGGGTTTTTGGTAGTAAAGATGTGGTCCAAAAGTGCAGTCTCTGGCACTAAACATTTACTGATATCTGAGGTGGCCAATTAAAAGTCATGTGTGGCAGCTTCAGCTAATCCAGAATGACTTCTGGAACATCCTTGTGTTCTTGGAATCTTTATGGACACCAATAATGGTGTCTTACCCTCCTGTCTTYGTGTGGCAGTGAAGACTGTCTGCAGTGTTCTTAGGCAGTAAATGTTTTCTCAGTAGAACAGCTTGGGATGACTCCATATTGTTATTAATAAAGAGAGAAGTAATTCTGTTTTAAAATTTGGGAGATTTATTAGTAAGCCATTTCATAAACCCAGAATGTTAATTACTTAGGGTTCTTTTCCCTGAAGTGTGGAGTTCAGAAGTACAATGAAATTCTTTTAAAKAAAAGGAATATTTAGTTTTCCTGTATCACTGGAGATAAATGGAACTGTATGGGCAAAAAAGACTAGAGGGTGATCTTGCTCATCCTTCTGAGTGTTGTGTATGTGTACCATTTCTGACAAATGGTTCTCTGACTTGTTTTTGAAATATGTAGTGAATACAATTCCACTGTATCTCTAGGCAGTTGGTTTCAGTAACTAATTTTKTACAGTATAAAATAAATATTCTTTTCTGCTGATTAACCCAGTTTGGTCTTGTATTACTCACAGCTAAGACTCCACAGCTGAAATGGAGAAAAATTATTATATGAAACTTTTATTTATTAGGTGACTACCTCCTTGTTCTGCTCTGAACAAGCTTAACCTCTATGGCAACATCATATTGATTTAAATTATTTATCCTTTAAAAGATTGCTAATCTTTATTAAGTTTCACTTGGTTAATGAGTCACTTTTCAATTTAGCAGAATGAGTTTTKTTAAGATCTTGTCTTCAAAAATGTTTGTAGCCCCAGCCTCAGCTTGTGTCCTGCATAACTCTCCTGTGTGTGTGAATGTCCTCACACAGGTCCTGGAGGAAGGGACTTTCTTTCGATGCTCTCCCACATTGATTGAAAAGAATTTGCAAATAAAACCCCTCTGAATGCTCTAACTCATTGTTGCCAGCCTCTCTTATGGCATATTCACCAGGACTGTATTAGGGAAGATGATTGCTCAAAGTTTAGAGATTACTTCTCTTTGTTTCTTAAGCATTGTGTGAAATTCTTCCAGTCCTGTTGACTTGAATTTTTCTAATTATTTAGTCTAGTAACAGAATCAGTTTTTAGTATTAGCTACAATAAATCTGTTTTATGAAGGCTAAAATACAGAAAATGGCATTTGAGTCTGTTTTGTTACCCGTTTGTTCTTTCTAAACACTGTTTGTACAGACTTTGGTGTTTTTCTTCTTACTTCTGAAATATTTCTGAAACTTTGTTTGCCTTTTATACTGCACAGTGGTAATACTGCATGCTGTGCTTTTATCTTTTCTGATTTTTATCCCTGACAGTTTATGCTGTTCCTTTATATTCATTAAAATGCCCTTGTTTCCATTCCTAATATGATTCTTTCTAGTTTCAGACCCTTATTACTGGCTGCTTTTGATGTAGCCCGTATTGTTCACATACATTTCCTATCTCTCCCCTGCTTTGCACTACTTTGCCATTGTGCGTATTCCAGCACAATAACTGCCAGTCCTTTAAATTGCAGTCTCGAGAGATTTTAGCAACAAGTTCAAAGAGTTTGTTGAAATTTACTTTTCTTTAACATTAACATTTCAGTTAATGGAAGATAAAAATTTGCTCTCCTCTCTCTACTGCTCTCGCTTTCCCCCTTCCTTGGCACAGCGAGTGCTTCTCGTTACCACTTCCAGCCAAATCACTGTACACATTGAGATGTTTAAAATGGAGCCTGCCCTAATAGAGTGAAGTGTGAAGTAACTGCTCTTCTGGCACCCTCAACTTTGTGAAACAGTTGTCCTCAGCGTTTTCACAAACATGTTGGGCTGTTTGTTCTGGTATTTTGCTTTTCTATTAGACGTATGGATGATGAAGGCCTCATCTTACCCTCAAAGATACGTGCTCTGAAAGCTTCTGTTAGCTGATTCCAAGGACTTAGCAGTTTCCTCAGATTTTTTTCTCCCAGCCTTCCCAGTTCCTTATTCCCTGGCTTCCATTCTCTGTTGCTTATGTGTTTGTTTCTACTCCAGCTTTTTTCCTTCTCTGTTTTTTTCCCTTTTCTTGTAATAAAAGTGAGCATTTTTTTCTTACTGTGGCCCACTGTACTGAATGAGACTAGAACTTAGAAATGGGCCAGATGCTTTTCATTGTAAGGAAAAGCTTAAAAAAGGGAATTTTGAAATAAAAATAACTGATCATTTCAGTTTCCTTAAATTTTACCATTTCTAAACGGGGCTAACTTATGGCCGTGCTTGTGTTTTATATGGATTGGTGGCATGGCTGTAGCCAGCAAGTGTTCTGGCATGTGAAGCACTCAGCTTCTTGTCTGTGGCTGTGACAAACCCAGCAGGGAATGTTTGGAGCTGCTGGCCACCGTTGTCCCCAGTGTTGTCCCCACTGTCACATGGTTCCAGTGGTTGCTTGTGCATTTCTGAAYGCTCCGCCAAACAGTTCTCAAGGCTGGCCCAAGGTTCCTTGTGGTCCACACGCTGTTCCCAGCGTAGTTTACRTGTGGCTGCTCCGTGTGGGAGTTTGGGAATGAGATAAGTGTGGATGAAGGCTGTCCAGTGCTCCTCAGCCTCAAGGCCAACATCACCAACTATGCTGAATGTACTGATGTGACTATAACTGGTGGTTTTGATTTGTTTTTGGTTTTCTTTTAAGGAGGAATTCAATCAAACTGATAGAATTTTCATCAGTTTCCCTTTCAGCCTCCTGGGCAAACAGTGTGCCACAGTTAATGTTCTCTAACCCATAGGGATGTAAGTTTAGGAGGAGCAGCTCACAGCAAAATTGCTCAAGAGGGAGCAGAGGAGATGGGATGTACAAGCCACGAGGCTCTGGGAAATGCTGGCTTTCAGTGCTACTTCACGTTTCTGACACACAATGTTTCCTGGTTCATGTTTTGAGTAATTAACCTTTCATCAGGCATCCTGGTAGAGATTTATACAAAGGAAAGTGCAAAACACTTCCAGCATGAATTCTAATTTATATTTCTGCCTGTGTCTTCCAGAAACCCTTTAGGAGAGAACTGGGCCCAGAAATGGGAGGGTAACTCAAGAAATAAATGATCTATAAGCAAAATTATTTTAAAAAAGAGTCTCTGAGCTCTTCATGTAGCAGTAAGGGCTGGCTCGTGTCAGGCTATGCTGTTGTTTCTTTAATGGAATGGGAGAGTATTCTTTGTCATACAGYGTGCTGTGAGCAGCTTGGAAATACATTCATTTCAAATGTATTACTTGGTAAAGAATAAATATAAAAGCTTGGTAAACTCACATTTCGTGTRCTCTCTATGTGGTCTTCTCAGACAAGGATCTATTGGTAGAGCAGAACAGAGAAAGTACTGTTGGTTGTGAGCCCACTTTATGGACAAGCAGAAAATCTTGATCTCAAGGCTCATTAACCAGATGCTGTCAGTGAGGGTTTTAAATTTCTGATAATGTAAATAAATACTTGTTTAAGAATATTTTCAGGGTTTTTTTTTTT
>NW_026623284.1:766600-773160 GCF_030028575.1 Malurus melanocephalus
TTTTTTTTGTTTGTTTTTTTAATTCATGTACCTCTTTCCATTTTACTTGCTTTAGACTGTCTTGATAGACAAAAAAATCCCTCTGGTTTTTACATTGTTAGCTTGACCATGCAATTTTGAAGGCTTTTTTATACTGATGAGGGTTTCTTGTCTATACTTAGTTRACATGCTCACACTTAGAAAAAGTGAAGTCATAGGTAGTTTGGACATGTTTAGACTTGTTAAGTTGAAGCTTGGCCTCAGCTGTTCTGTACCTTCTCAGATRTGCTGTTTTCCTAGTGTGGCTAGAATTTTGAAAAGCACTGCAATAGACATTTCTTAGCTAACTTTTGTATAAAGGCTATAAACATTAGATCAAGCTGTTAAATTTTTCTGGGCTTTTTTTTTCCTTTTTTTTTTCCTTTCTTTTTCTTCTTGTCCCCTAGTATATAGCCTGAACTGAACCTGGGGAATTTGTGTTTGCATGGATGTGATCACGTCATGTGGTGTGAGAGCATATGCCATGACAGCTATTAGTAATGGGCCTTGGGGACAGGGCAGAGGCTGAATTCTAGCTCCTGTAGTCATGCCACCTAGGTTTCTTTCTTAGGAGCATTGTGATGATGTAGTTTCTGTCTGAATTGTTTTCTTCCAAAACTTTTAACAGAATAATTATATTTATTTTACTGTTCTAAAGGAGCTTACTAATRAAAGGAGGAAGTGTATTGAAATTGTGCTGAAGTCTTTATGCTTAGTCAGGACTTGAGTCTGAACAGGGGCCTTCTAGTAAGAAATATTAAACAAAGGTGTTTAGGTGTGATTTAGGCTGTCTCAACATCACCTTCATGCCCTGATCTCTGTTGTCTGTACTTGGCATAAGTTACTTCAAATAGGGTCCCCCCCATCGGATTTCAACACTGTGTGTAATTACACAGCAATGTAAACAATGAATTGAACTTCAAAATATTTGTAAACCATTTTGGGAAATGACTCTGACCTGCTTTGAGTAGGAGGTTGGACTGGCTGACCTTTGAGGTCTTTTTCAACCTGAGTTACTGTGTGATGCTATTCCATGAGCATCCCTTCTGATGGTGATATCCATTATTTATGTTGTATCCATTGCTTTTACATGATGAATGATGTGTAATAACTTTTATTTCCTAGATGGTGTTTTCATGTATTGTTTATGGAAAGAAAGTAGTTTACTCAATCTCTTTGTTTCATTGTCTGTTTCTTATTTTCTTTGTCACCTGATACTTGCTTTATCTATTAATCTGTGTGATATCAAATACACTGAATAAATTATTACTTCCTTACCACATTGGGATTGTTTTTTTCAGAAATGGTGTCACCTGGTATTCCAGATTTTCTTTTCAGAAAGTACATTTAAAAGTTTATCTGCTGGAAAAGGGTAGGGCTATTTTGATTACTTTAAAGCAAATATGTCAGAATTTATATTCTCACTGGATTTCTGTCATGCACTGTTGAAAACAGTGCTGTCCTGCCTGTGCTAGCAGCTAACAATGCATGTCACTTGTCATGAGTCATTTTCTAAAGGCCTGGGAATGTTTAAGTGTTTCTGTTTTCTACCTCTTCTCCTCTTGCATCTTCTTTTGAACTTGTGGTCTTTTAATCTATGTTGGTTTTTAGTCCTCACTGCATTTATTTGCTCACCCCTTTATTTCTTTTTGTCATRAAGAAAATTGTCATCAGGAACTGTAGTGACAGGGCAAGAGGGAATGGCTCCAAACTGRCAGAGGGGAGGTTTTGATTAGATGTTAAATTCTTTACTGGGAGGGTGGTGAGGCCCTRGCACAGGTTGCCCGGAGGAGTTGTGACTGCCCCATCSCTGGAAGTGTTCCGGGCTTGGAGCAGCCTGGTCTAGTGGAAGGTGTCCCTGCCCATGGCTGSGGGGTTAGAAGTAGCTGATCAAGGTCCCTCCAAACCAAGCCATTCAGTGATTTTAAGGAGTACTACGTGATCATTTCAGTGACGTGACAGTCTATCCCTAGCAGCACTCCACAGCAGTGTAAAACAGACACAGGTCATGAGACTGTTTCTCCTGCAGTGTTTCTGTAAGAAAGCACCACGTGCTGCCCTACTTGAGTACCAGGGGAAGCAGTGAAGAAGTGAGTGAGGAAATCTGATTTCCAGAGGTAATGCAAGATTTGAAGACCTTTGTTTTTTCTTTCAAGTATTTTGGTTTTGAAACTTTTTAATCTGATCCAGCCCATGCCTTTCTGTTGATACTGTATGATACTGTATGCCTTGTGGCACTGGACACTAATGACACCTTGTTGAGCTCAGGCTCCCTTATGAGATCTGTGCTGATGCTCTGCAGTACATATCAGCCATAGAGGCAAAAGGGGACACTCCAGCTTGTTATTAAGGGTTTCTGCCTCAAATTCATACCCATCAGTCAATCAAGTGTAATGGTAGGCTTTGTATTGGAGTGACCCATTCTGCCATCTCTGTCACAGGGATGGTTGCCTTTGGCTAAAGCATGGAAAGATGTCAGGGAAAAAAAAAATCCACCTTGAGTCTTTCCGGTTATATTTGCCCAAGCTTGCCAGTCAAAGCCATGAGAAGAGACAGAATGTGATGCATTCTATATCGAAAGCTGTTTCAATTACCTGCCTTAGATTGCTGTTCAAATTCTATTTCTAAAAGCAAGCTTGCTAGGTATGACATCTTAGATGTAATGGCTTTAAATCCAATTTATCACAGTATGTTAATGTGGGTATGCAGGTAATACACAAAATGTGTTTCTTGGCTATGTGACATGCTGCCAGCCTGTCTTTGGGTCTAGATATGATCTGGTTCATGCTCAAGAAGGAGGGGAGAGGAAATAGACTGTTTGGAACCTTTCTTTATTTTTTTCTTTTACTTTTAGAAATGGAGTCTGCCTCTAGAGAATGTTGTAGTACAGGTTAGAAACGAAGAACTTACAAACCCCTTTAAATGCAGTAGAAAAATAAGTCAGTCATCTCAGTCATCTTCTATTTAATCCTTTGACATGGAAAGTGGAATTTACAGAGAAATTATTCAAAGAAGAGCATGGTTTGAGTTGCTATATAGCATGGAAGCATAAAGAGATGCTAGAAGGTAAAATGTCTTTACATTTCGGTAGAATTGCCAGGCTAAGGAGAATTACAATTCTCTACAATTCGGTAGAATTGCTCTGCTCATTGTCCATTTGTAGCTCAGTACTTAGCCTTAATCTCAAGTTGTTAAAACTATAATATTTTTAGAAGCCCATTGAATATTTTTGAAATAAAGGTCAGMAGGAGTTAAGGAAAATGTTTAAGAAAGACAAACATATTTTTGTGCTTCTTAATRTATCCATCTTTGTACATTTTAAAATCAATGAAGTAACAAATCAGATGTATGACCTAGTTTGAGTAATCAAGTAATACTTCCGTTGAGAAGCCCATATCTCTTTGTATATGTGTTCTATCAGAAATTTTGGTAGGAATGTGTATTGATAGGAATGTATTGGAATTGGTGACTTGTCCATTTCTGAATTCCTTTTGTTTGCTGTGAAGAAACATTCTCCCAAAGTTAGGAATTGTAAATGGGGTCTATCACAAACAGATAGGGTGTGCTTCGCATAATGTGTCTTGATTAACTCAAGTGTGGCATCCTTGAGTTAATCAATTTGAGCTTGGAAGAAAACAGTCCACCATATGTATAGACATAAGTTTTTATCCTAATCATTAAATCTATCACTTCTGTTGCTTAAAAAAAAAAAAAGTCTGTCTTAGGAGAGATGACTGGRCCCATTTTTCCCATGTACATTTTCTTGGCAGAAGTGTTGGCATAAACAGTTCCTGCCTTGCCATTGTGGTGACACACGATTGTGGGGATGTGTGAATTGGGGCACGGAGCTGCTGCAGACACAATTGCTTTGCCTTTTCTCAGTGTCCAGCCCCATGGCTTCTAGCTGCTGCCCTGTAGCAGGTTTGGTCCATGTGCCTGGTTCACARTCCAGTGTTCAGCTGAATGGGAACAGTTCTGAGACTGGGAAGAAGAGGTGGGGTCAGCTTCAACTGRAACTGCTGCTGAACATAAAATCCTACTGAATGCAATTTATGGGCAGTTTGTGTGGAGAAGGAGTAATCAGTCAACATGACTGGTGTTGGACCATGTCTGACTGTGCTGTAGTAAAATGACACTTTGTCCTTCCTGAAATTTTTTATGGCAATTAATGTTCTTTTACAGTAAAAGAAATCTCACCCTTTGATGTGAGAGAAAATACATCCCAGTGTTCAAAGCTCTGGGGAAGAACAAGGCTGGCTAATAYGGCTTCATACCTGTAAGCTTGGATCTTGGGTCACATGAACAGCAGGGAAAAGTACTGAGTAATTTATTATTATTATTTTRAGCAGCTGTTACTAAATTACAACCTGTTTGTGCTAGCAGCCTTAAATTTGTCAGGTGACCCATTACCTGGTAGGTTAAAACCTACACTTTTTAACAATGTAACATGTGAAAATAGCGGAATGTTTGAGGTTCAGCAGCACGGACAACGCTGTGAATTGATGGAGGGTCAGTCATGATGCTGGGGTATCACCTGCAGTGGTACCACACCAGGTTTGTAGTGGAAGCTCATCAAAACAGGCAGTTATGGGGTRGATGACACACAGTGGTGCTCCAGCCTTGCTTGACCTACTGACTCTAAACACTCCTTTTATAATACAGTTTGGAAAACCCACTGCTTCTATCTGCTGTTTGTATCTTCTTTGGTTCAAGAGGAGCTTACTTTAGTTGATCTCAGAATAATTGGTTAGAAAAAGTGTTTAAACTCAGCAGAGTCGCGTGTCCAACAGGGTCTCGTCGTGGTTGAACCCAAAGGACTGTGAGTGTGAAGGGAATAGGCAAAGTGATTAACGACTCAGTAGGGGCTTTGAAATTCACCACTTCTTGGTTGGATGGAAGCAAGCAACCCTTACTGCAAAATAAACCCCTGACATTCACCATCTCAGCTAAGGTTTAGATTAACATATTTAACCTTCTCATTGCAGCAGACTGAGTGTGCTAATACGTGTGGTTACAGAGATGTGCTGATAAGCCAGTGCTTGATAGCTCCTTGTAGCCAAATATATTTATGTGTCCGTACCTGTACTAACATGGCACAATGGCTCTTATACAATAGTTACTTGTTTCAGAGTAAACACCTGAGATTTTTTCATGTGAGTGCTTTCTTTTTAAAATTTTATCTTCATCTCTGGGGAATGGATTTGATAAAAATTTTCCTGTAGGCTGGGAACCTGGAACATGTTTCAGTYGAAAATGGAAGGAGAGGCAGCATTGGTCCACTCCCTCTAGCTGGGTAGATCCTGTTCTGACTCAGTGTGGGAATTTGGGTTTGTTTTGCTCAGGCTTAGAGGTGAAATAGTATCTTTGAGTTGCTAGGTGCATTTATTGAGAATTTCTCTAACCGATAGTCATAAGGCAATACTAAACTTACTTGCTTGTCCACAACAGATGGTGCCCAAGATTAACTATGTCCAGCTGCAGCTTGATGTGACAGAAGAGAATTTGATGAGAGAAAATATTAAGATGAGTGAGAAAATAGATGTAATTCACAGCCTTTTTTATTTGGCAGACAASTTAGATTATTGTTGTCAACATGTCATCCTGTGTCTTGCAGATGTCTTATACTTAAATTTTAAGAAAACTTGGGTTTGACAGAAGCAAAGCATGACACAACAGCTGCTTTGGCGTTTTTTGTGAAGTTGAACAAAGGTAGTTGCATTACCGCTCAAATTGGCAGGACCCATTGGTTTGCAAGTATCTATCAATACAAGTGAAGTGATACACTTGCGTAATGTTGTCTTGATTTGTTTTTCTCTCTGTAGGAGAATAAAATTGGCARGGAGAGTTTGGAGGATTAGGAAAGAGCCATTTGTAGATGGACATTTGTCAAGCTTTGCTTTCTTAGCTTGTCCATTCCAGATTGTTTTGGAGAAGTGTAGAGCAGCCTGGAAAATGTTTGGCGGTGGAGAAAGAAAACTAAAACATAAACCACTAAAACTACAAAACTGAACACCAAGAAGTTTCACCTCAACATGAGGAAGAACTTCTTCACATTGAGGGTGGCAGAGCGCTGGAACAGCTGCCCAGGGAGGTCATGGATTCTCTCCTCTCTGGAGACATTCCAAACCCACCTGGATTCGTTCCTGTGTCAGCTGCTCCAGGTGACGCTGCCTTGGCCGAAGGGTTGAAACAGATGATCTCCAACCCGAACAGTCCGTGTTTCTGTGGAAGAAGAGAGAAAAAAAAAAACAAAACTATTCCCGAAGTCCCACGTTAACGTTTCACGGGTGAAATCCTGGTTTTCCCAGAGCAGCCCCAGCAGCTGAGGAACGGCCGCCAGGAAAGCGGCTGGCGTCTATGGAAACGTAACTTTTGGTTGCGGCGCTTTGTTAAATGGCAAAGTGCGGGCGTGGGGGGAAGGGAGCGGAGCGGGAGCGCTGCCGCCCGCCGCGCTCGGAGGGTGCTCCCGGGCAAGGGCGGCGGGGGGAGCGGCCGGGCGCTCCCGCGTTCGGTGCCCAGGCTCGCCGCCGGCCTCGCCCGCC